>NC_138555.1:6585994-6735494 GCF_964273705.1 Natrix helvetica | reverse complement strand
CCTTCTTGGAAGAAGGACCTTCTAAGTCTCTCACTGAAATGCCGATATTTAAACCTGTTGAACAACGTATTACCAGATCTACGACTAGACAAATGTTAGAATCTCACAAGCGCGTCGACCCTCAAACACAATGTGCTAAGAAAGAAGCTAAGAAGCCAACCGGAGCCATGGGAGGAGCAGGGCCGAAGATTGGTCTTGTGGAGAGAGATCTTCAGCAAATGCTTTCAGCGCTCCAGACCAGATCTAAAGATGCTTAAGCTATTATCTTGGAACGTGAATGGAATGAACTCCCCACAAAAAAGGAAAAAAATATTTTATTATTTGAAGCAATTTAATAATGATGTTGTTTGCCTTCAAGAGACTCATATTAGGCTGCAAGACCAGAAGTACTTAGTGAATTCAAAACTGGGAACATTTTATGCTGCCTCTGATTTGGTAAAGAAAAATGGTGTGGTGATATATATAAATAAAAGATTTTCAACTAAAGTTATAGAGGCAGATGACGCTGGTAGATATATAGCAATTCAATTTGATACAGACTTCGGTTCCATTTTGGTGCTAGGAATATATGCTCCTAACCAATGCCAAGAAAGTTTTTATAAGATGCTCCATTTAAAAATTTTAGACTGGAACTTTAAGAGTATTCTAATAATGGGAGATTGGAATGGAGTGATTTCTCCAAAGATAGACAAGAGTACAAAGACGAATTTCACTACCAAATTACCAAAGGCTTTTTTTGATTTACAAGACGATTTGAAATTAAAAGATGTCTGGAGGACGCAACATCTAAATGAGATGGATTTTTCTTTCTATTCAGATAGACATAAATCCTTTTCAAGGATTGATTTCTTTTTGTTAACACCGGATCTACTTCCTAAAGCCAAGAAATCCAAGATTTTCGCCAGGTCACTTAGCGATCATAGTCCGGTGTGGTTACAAATTGAATTAGGGATGAGGCCAAGAAGGTCTTGGAGAGTAAATGAAAATTTATTTAGATATGAAAAAAATGTTGATGAACTTAAAAAACACATGAAGGAATTTTTCAGTTTTAATATGAATAAGGGCACTCCCATTAAAATAGTTTGGGATGCAAGTAAAGCTTATATGCGTGGGGTCCTGATACATATGAACTTTAAACACAAACAAATTAGACAGAAAAGGAGAATGGAATTGGAAGATGAAATAAAACGCAAAGAACAGCTGCTTATAATAAACTCGAATGACCAGGCGCTTCAGATGGCGCTAAAGCTGTTGAAAGATCAATTTCAGATGCTTATAGCAGAACAAACAGCAACCAATTTGCAATTTGCTAAACATAACACCTTTGCCAACGCTAATAAACCTGGTAGATGGTTAGCATATACTTTGAGAAGGAATATGAATGACAGAATTATTGATAAAATTGAGTTTCGAGGGAAGATGGTATATCAACAAGAGTTGATTAAAAAATCATTTGTGGACTATTATACTAAGCTATATGTACAGGATAATATACAGAACAAGTTAATAGATGATTTTCTGGAAGGAAAAAGGGTTGCAAAAATTTCTGTGCTTCAAAAGGCAAATTTGGAACGTCTTATAACCGCTGATGAGATCACTTTAGTTATAAATCAACTTAAATTAGCTAAGGCTCCAGGGACTGATGGTTTGACTGCAATGTATTATAAAACTTTACAACTGGAAATGATTGAATATCTTACACAACTATTTTGTAATATACAACAAGGAGGTAAAATACCTCCCTCATGGAAAGCGGCTTTTATCTCATTGATACCTAAAGATAAAGAGGGCCCTAAGAAACCAGAGGATTACAGGCCGATATCTCTTCTGAACACAGATTATAAAATATTTGCTAAAGTATTAGCCAACAGATTGATGCCGGTTATTCAAGAGATTATTCATCATGATCAAGCAGGATTTATTGAAGGCAGACATATGAAGGAGAATGTAAGGCAACTCATAGATTTAATTGACTATCTTGATAAGAATAAGCAGATCTCTGCAGTGCTGGTTTTCTTGGATGCAGAGAAGGCCTTCGATCGAGTGAATTGGAACTTTCTAACCAAGACTTTGGAAAAGATGGATATGGGACCACGATTGCGGCAGGCGATTGGAGCAATTTATCAGCAACAAAATGCACAACTTATTATTAATGGAAATTTGTCAACAACTTTCGAGATACAAAAAGGCACAAGACAAGGTTGCCCATTATCCCCATTGTTATTTATTTTAACCTTGGAAGTCTTGTTGAACGCAATTCGGGACTCAAAATCCTTAGATGGCATAGCTATCAGGCAAAAGGAATATAGAACTAGAGCATTCGCCGATGATCTGGTTGTTACCCTTTCACATCCTTTGAAATCAATAATCCAGATGAAAAATATCATAATAGAATTTGGCATGGTGTCTGGGTTTAGACTAAATCAAAACAAAACGAAAATGATGGTTAAAAACATGACAGAGACTCAAAGAAAGAGACTTGTAAGTTTAGCAGGTTTTGAAATAGTTTCTAAAGTTAAATATTTAGGAATACAAATTTCAGAATCAAACACAAAACTTTTCTCAAATAACTATGAAGTGTTGTGGCAAAAGATACAGAAAGATCTTGAAGCGTGGAAAAAGTTACAATTGTCTTTGCTTGGAAGGATCTCAGCAATTAAAATGAACATTCTACCTAGATTTATCTTTCTATTCCAGATGATTCCGGTGCTCAAGTCAGATAAAACTTTGTTAAATTGGCAAACAACATTAAATAAATTTGTTTGGAAGGAGAAAAAACCGAGAGTAAAGATGAAGATTATGCAAGATACACGTGAAAGAGGCGGCCTTAGACTCCCAAACCTTCAATTGTATTATGAAGCTGCGGTATTAACGCATGTAGCAGATTGGTTCGGGAAAACAAAAATGGAATTGCTCAATATAGAAGGCCATGATCTTGTTCTGGGATGGCATGCATATCTTTTTTATGAAGACAGGGTGGATAAAGTGTTCAACAACCATGTTCTCCGTAGTGCCTTGATGAGAATATGGAAGAAGCACCGGCCCAATTGGGATTATAAAATACCGCTTTGGTTGGATCTTGCAGACACCATGGGGATTATGAATATTAAGTCACTCGGGGGGTGTTTATATAAAGATGTGCTTATTGCTGATGGGGGCGAATGGAAGTTAAAAACTTTGGAACAGCTGTTGGAAGAAGGAATTACTTTAAATTGGTTACATTACATACAGCTTCAGAAGAGATGGGAAGAAGATCGCAGGGTCGGCTTTATGGATAAAGAAGTGGAACTGATTAAGCAGATAAAAGAGACTGGTCCAAAACAAGTTAAAAGAATATATAATGTACTGTTAGAAAGAGACTCAGAAAGTGAATTGGTTAAGGATTGTATGATCAAATGGGCTCAGAATTTTGGTGAAGTGGTTATGTTGGAAACGTGGGAAAAAATATGGGTTCAGAATGTTAAATTTACACAGTCACAGAATTTAAGGGAGAATTTTTATAAAATGTTTTACAGATGGTATTTAGATCCTAAAAAATTATCATGCATGTACCCAAATGTTCAACCAAAATGTTGGAGATGCGGGTGTCTAGATGCTACCTTTTTTCATGTATGGTGGACTTGTAACAAGGTTAAAGCTTTTTGGATAAAAATATGGTGGGTTATGCAGAATGTATTTAAGAAAAGAATACAATTCACTCCACAAATGTTTTTATTGGGTATAGTTAAGGATTTTACCAAAGGGGAAACAAAATTGGCCTTGTATATGGTTACAGCAGCTAGGTTGTTGATTGCGCAACATTGGAAAAAAGATTTTTTGCCGACAATTGATCAATGGATTCAGAAGGTGGCGGGGTTCGCTGAAATGGCAAAAATTTCAGCTTTCTTAAAAGCTCAGAAACAGGAGGATTACACACAGGAATGGGCAAAATGGATTGATTATATACAGAATAAATACCAGACTAGGAGTTATTATCTAGCCTTTAGGTAAGAATGTTTAGACCGATAGATGATCAGAGTAAATAGTATATGGGATGTTTGGAATTGTTAGAGTGGTATACAGCGGAAGTCAGGGGGGTGGGTTTGTGTGGGAGGTGGGGGAGGGTTAGGGTGGAGGGTGGGGCAATATATATGTATGAATAAATTAGAAGATGGGACTAATGAAACATTGTTAGGCTAGGAGAAATTTATATTAAGAGTTATAGATGTTAAATTAGCTTAGAAAATGATCAATGTGTTATTATTAATTTAAGAGTAATTTATATAGTTTTTGTTGGGAGGAGAGGGGTTATGAGTAATCTATTTTAAGATGGGGGGAGGGGAGGGGGTAAAGTGTTTGGTATAATATTTGAATGTGAATTTTTGCGGGGGGGTTGAGGGGGTATAGCATTTGTATGAGATTTATATTGTGTGGAGGGGGGGTGAAAAGGGGGAAAATTTGTTTGTACAAAACTCTTTTAATAAAAAAAAAAACTGAATTATTATATCCTCACAACACAGAGACAAGTCTGGTTCACAATTCAAAAAGGTTTATTTACAGAAAAAAAAAACATTTGCAAAGGCGTCCTCCAAGTCTCTTCCCAAGTGGATCGAGTACAAGGAGAGCAAAGAATAGCATTCAAACAATACATTTTATACAGTCTACTCCTAAGAAACTCTCCCCCTCCTGGTCATTCATTTACGTCATTTCTTTCATCATCCCACACTGTACAGGGTCAACTTGACAATTTCCTTGAGAGGCCTCTATCTCTTATTTGGTTTTTTCTGGTGCCTTTTGTCTGAGAAGATGGCTTCATATCTTGTCCTGTTTACTGAACACATTTTGTGGTTAGCAAAAGCACAGTAATGTATTACACATTTTTGGCAAGAATATAATGGCTTATACATTTAACACTGTAAAAGAATACAAAAGTAACCTTTCAACATTTTATAAAAGAGTAACTTAATATCATTTCCTTCACCAGTTTTGTGCAAGATTTGTGAGATTTTGTGTTTCTGTGTGATAACTGGTTTTTGAGGTTTTGTAATTTTTGTGAGGTGGTTGCTTCTTGCAGCAATCACCTTTTATGTCACTCCATGTCTATGCTTTCATATGTTCAACTTTGTGTGGCTTGGCGAGCTCCTGCAGCTTGATGGGTTTTGATCGGTTTCTGATTGCCCTGCTTTTGTTTTCCTGTTTTCCTGGGTTAATCTTGGTCCCAGGTCTTTTGTCTTTCTTATCCTGGGGGTTAATTCTGCCAGGAAAGAGGAAAAGGGGAGTGCCAGGCAAGCTATTTTTAGCCTGCTGATTCCCCTTATCTTAATTGGCGTACTTCAGAACCTAAGTCTTCCTTTCAGCTGGTGCTTTTGCCTGGGGTTTTCTTAAAGGGGGAAGGGCTGGCTTGAGTTTCTTGGCACTGTTTTCTGAGGTTTCTGGCACTGTCCTTTATGCTAATACTTCCCACAATGCCTTGATGCTTTTTATTCCAGTGGCTTTGTCTTTCCTGTCCTTAGGGTTAGGGGGGAAATAGTTTTATCTGCAGTCTTTTGGGGGGAAACTGTTATTCTTTTGCTGTTTTCCCTCCAAGTTTGGAACAGGGGTGCAATGTAGGGAAAAATGTAGGAAAATGTAGGGAAAATAGGGGAGAAAATGGTAAGTGAGCACCTGTCTATCCTAGACGAGTTCAAATCACCAGGACTGGATGGATTACACCCCAGGTTTCTGAAGGATCTGGCAGACGAGATGTCAGAACCACTGAACTGTATCTTTCAGAGATCCTGGAGCACCGGGGAACTGCCAGAGGACTGGAAAAGAGCTGATGTGGTTCCCATCTTCAAAAAAGGAAAAAAAATAGATCCAGGAAACCACAGACCTATCAGCCTGACCTCAATACCAGGAAAGATTCTGGAAAAGATAATCAAGCAACGAATTAGTGAGCACCTAGAAGTAAACAAAGTAATAGCCAAAAGCCAACATGGGTTTGTCAAAAACAGATCGTGCCAGACTAATCTTTTTTTTTAAGAATTTTTTTTATTGTTTTAATTAAACAAAAATACACAAAAAAACATTCTTCATTACATCTTGTAGAAAGCATGTCGATTGCTGACAAATGAATTTCGTGTGTTACTATACATCTTCATATTTTTGATTTACATTTTAAAATCGATGATCTTTATGTATTTTACCATCAATATACCATCATTCTCATTTAGCTATAATTATTTAAATATGCTTTTATCTAGAATCATTTGCACATGAAGACACAACCATCTATTTATTTATTTATTTATTTATTCATTCATTTATTTATTTATTTATTTTATTCGACTTATCAGTCGCCCCCTCTCCGCAAAGGGACTCGGGGCGACGTACAATCAAATCAAATATACAGGTGTGGCAGTGATGTGCGGTGAGGTTTATGACTGGTGAGGCACTGACACAGTGCTGAGTTTCAAATATTTTTAGACTTGTGGACTTCAACTCCCAGAATTCCATAGCCAGGCATGCTCAGTTCCAATTTAAAGCGACAGCATTTGTTTTTCTCCTTTGCTCCTTCTTTCTTTTTCTTTTTCTTCTCCTTCCCCTCCTTCCTCCCTCTCTCCCTTCCTCCCCCTCTCTCAAACACACACACACACACACACAGAAGTTGGATTGGACTATCTCTCCTACCCCTTCCCTCTCTCACTCACTCTCAAACAAACCCCCCCACACACAAAAGTTGGATTGGATATCTTTTCCAGTGGCTTGAAAGCAGCTCCTCTGCCATCCCCCCCATTCCCCTGCTGCCTTTCCCAAACACCTCTGTAGCGATCACTGGCCTGGATTGAAGCTAGGCCCAAGTAGAAGATAAGTTTCGTTCTTCTATAAGTTTCTATTCCTGAACATCTACAAGATTTCTTGTAAATCATATGACCATGAATAAGCTGTATGTAGTATCTTGTTTCCGCATACGTGACAGTAGTTACTCATGCTTATGCTTGATTTTTTGATGATTTCCTGATGCCCATATATGGTGATAGATTATGTATAACCAATAGAATGTTATTTCCTTGTGTACCTGTAAACTTTCTAATAAAAGAGGTTGGGCGGAGCAATCCGCGCGCACTCACCTCGAGGACTTCATGGTGTCGAGTCGTTCTTGAGTCAGGTGCCCCGTGCTACGGCACGCACCCTCGCGAGGGTCCCTGGAGAAGCAAGCCTCCCCCCCGGTCTTTGCAGGTGTCAAGGACCCCCTCACCAGTGAAACCTCGCAACTGGTGACCCCGACGTGATTCCTGTCTAGGTCTGCGTCGCCTTCACCCCCGTCTTACGCACCTGGCAAAGGCTTGATCATCGTAAGTATGGGCTCCTCACTTTTCAAAGTTTCGTCAGTACATAGGGACGAACTTCTTACCTTGGTGAAGAAGGCAAATTGCTTGCAAAAGGTTAACGGCACCACTGTTTATCCTCTTTCTAAAGCCTCTTTAAGTAAATTTTTCCAGTACTTAGAAAAACAATGTCCGGCTTATCTGGAAAAGGCTCCATAAAAATGTCTATGTGGGAGATTGGGAATTTATTTCCACAAGACACAGAGCCCCTGCAAAAGTGTTATCTATCAAGTAAAAAATTTTTTCTCCAAAATTATCTTCAATTGGCCTTTCAACTCCTCATGGAGATGTTAATTTTTCAGCTCCTCCATGGTTAGAGGAACAATTAGCAAAAGAGGAGGGGAATAAACATATGTTTTCTGCCTCTCCACCTAAATTTATTCCACAAGATCATGAAGTAATTAGTTTAAAGGATTGCTTTTTTTATCCTTCCTTGTCCTGCTTCGCAAGAAAAGTTTGACTCTGTGTGTCTGCCTTTTACCTCCCCCCACCTCCCCCTCTTCGGGAAGTTTTTCTATGCCTGTTGCTTTCCCCACCACCACCTTTTTCTTTAGAAGGAGTTTGTCCCTTCCCCCACCTTCTCCTTTTTTTTGGAAGAGCCTGTATCGGTTTAACAAATTGCAGGAAAACAACAGAGAGATAATTTTAAGGCTTAAATGGAATTGTTGGTGAAATTAGCAAAGGGAAATGTTACGTGTGAATGCTGGGGAGCATTTATTGGTTTTGAGAATGATTTTGATATGGTAGATATAATTATATATTTATTTAGTTTTTATTAAATTTAGATTTATGTTGTAGAATTGAATTTTTTGTATAAGTGTTATTTATTGGCTTTGGTAAATCATTATATGGATGATATTTTGATTGGAGCCCCAAAGATATAACCTAATTGGCTTTTAAAAATAAAGAAGTGATTTTTTATTGGAAGTAGTGCAGAGAAGGGTAACGAAGGTGAGAGACTGGAGACTATAGCATGTGAGGAATTGTTGCAGGAACTGGGTATGTTTAGCTTGAGAGAGAGAAGGAGTAGGGGAGACATGATAGTATTGTTCCAATGTCTCAGGGATTGCCACGGAGAGTCAGGCTGTTCTCCAAGGCACCTGGGGGTGGAACAAGAGGCTGGTCAAGGAGAGAGATGGCTTGGAGCTGGGGAGAGATTTCCTGGCAGTTAGAGCAGTTGGTTAATGGAACGGCTTGCCTCCAGGGGTTGTGAATGCCCCAACATTGAAGATCTTTGAGAGGATGTTGGATGGTTATTTGTCTGAAACGGTATAGGGTTTCCTGCCTAGGCAGGGGGGTTGGACTGGAGAACCTCTAGGGTCCCTTCCAACTCTGTTATTGTATTGTATTGTATGAATTGCAGATTGTTCCAGTAAAGCATAACTGCATGAAATGTTATAATTTTTTTTGCTCCAAATTTTTCTTTGTTTAAATGAACACGGAGTTATTTTGTTAATTAATTTATGGCAGCTATTGGGGAATCTTTATTTGGGTTCGTCCGTCTGTGTCTGCCGCTACTTAAAGTTTTTTATTTGATTTTTTTTTCTTTTTCGTGCCCTTGCCACAGTTGAAAAGATTAATGAGATTTTGAGCATTCCATTTGTGGTTTGCGTAACTTGTCAGCTAATTCTTTTGATGTTTTTTTTAAAGATAAAAAGGCTCCGTTTTAAAATGTTTTGCCATTATTATTTTTTTAGGCAGTTGTGAATTAATAACCTTGGGTTTGTTGTAGAAATTGGACTGATTTAATTAATATTATTTTTCCTATTCCAAAATCTGATTTTTAATTTTGTTTTCAGAATAACTTCTTTTTTCAGTGTGCTTTAACTGACTATGTGGTTTGTATGACTTTCCTGCTTGCCTATTGTTTTTGATTTTCTGCTTTCATAAGACTGTTTTTTTTTTGGATGGAGGATGAAATTGCTTATAAGGACTCTTATGAAAGTTTCCTACCTTGCAATACTGTTGTTTTTGCAACACTAAAAATTGTCTGTTGCTATTTTAACTTTTCACATCTTTTCTTAACAAGCTTTTAAACTATATTTCTGACTTTCATTATGTGTGTCAATTTATTTTTAATTTTTTAGGTATTTTTTTTTAAACTATGTTTTTTTTTAAGATTTATTTTTGATTATTTTTTTTTATCAAAATGCCTGGGGACTGGCACAATCTTGCCATATGCCACTCAAACAGGCCAAACAAATTGTTTCATCTTCCCCCAGTTTTCTGGGGCATCCCCCTCTGGGGACAAGGAAGTTAATTCCCATGATTTGGCCTCTAATCACTATGGCAAATGGATGTCACCTATGTTTCCTTTTTTTTTGGCTCCTTAAAAGTAAATTTATTTATTTAGTCAGGGGGTTGGACTAGAAGACCTCCAAGGTCCCTTCCAACTCTACTATTGTATTATTATTGTATTATCTATTTTTTAATTTTTGGCCACATTTTCTTATTTTTTTTCAGCCTTTATTGCCTTGGGCAAACTTTTCCTTTTAAAGACTGACAATGGCCTGGCCTATTTTTCATTGGCCTTTTTGTAATTTTGTACTAATTGGAACATTGTTTTAAATTTTTGGGTTTTTTTTCCTTACAATTCCACAGGTTAAGCCATTGTGAAACATGTTAATTGGTCCTTTAAGGACTGTTTTTTCAAACAAATTAAAAAAAGAGGGATTTTGGGTACCTAACAATTTGGTGTACCCCAATTTGGCTAATTTGGCATAGGTAACATAATAGATTTTAAAAGTTTGTTTGCCTCCCCCGCAAGGGGGGCGAGGATATGCTGTGCTTGTTTTTACAGATTTTTATGGATTCTAGTATGTGATGTTTGTCTAGACAAGAATATTGTCGTACCAGTTCCCAAATCCAGTTCCAGAGATGACCAAGATGACTTTACAGACAGCACAGTGGCCAATACGATCTTGCCAAAATAGCTGTCCAGTGATATGAAAAACCAAAAACCACCAAAGCAGTGCTGAAACAACGACACGACAACTTATGTGCTGCCATTTTTGCCAAGTTCTTAGTCATCATTAGTCATCATTTGTTTATGTTTACTTGTTTTGTCATCTCACCAAAAAACTCATTTGAACAGTGACTGCAATAAAAATATATGGGTGCAACTAACATTACACACACTGACTTGAACTGTACATGAAACATTTGCTTTCTACATGTTTGGATCCTGTTTGAATCTTGTTTGCAGTAATTCAATATTTCATTGGTTCGAATTATAAGACTGTAGCGATCTCTGGCCTGGATTGAAGCTAGGCCCAAGAAGAAGATAAGTTTCGTTTTTCCATAAGTTTCTATTCCTGAACATTTACAAGATTTCCTGTAAACCATATGACCATGAACAAGCTGTGTGTAGTATCATGTTTCTGTATATGTGGCAGTAGTTATCTATGCTTATGCTTGACTCTCTGACCAATAGAATGTTACTTCTTTGTGTAAGCTTCCTAATAAAAGGGGTCGGACGGAGCAATCTGTGTGCACCCACCTCGAGGACTTCATGGTGTCGAGTCGTTTTTGAGCCAGGTGCCCCCGTGCTACGCACGCACCCTCGCGAGGGTCCCCGGAGAAGCAAGCCTCCCCCCGGTCCTTGCAGGTGGCAAGGACCCCCTCACCAGTGCAGCTACGCAACTGGTGACCCCGACGTGATTCCTGTCTAGGTCTGCGTCGCCTCCACCCCTGTCTTACGCACCTGGCAAAGGATTGATCATCGTAAGTATGGGCTCCTCACTTTCCAAAGCTTCGTCAGTGCATAGGGACGAGCTTCTTACCTTGGTGGAGAAGGCAAATTGCTTGCAAAAAATTAACGGCACCACTATCTATCCTCTTTCTAAAACCTCTTTAACAAAATTTCTTCAGTATTTAGAAAAACAGTGCCTGACTTATCCGGCAAAAGGCACCCTCCGACGCTCGTCTTGGGAACGCCTTGGAAAGTATCTTCATGATTATCCCCGTGCTCCTCCGGATATTTTAATTATATGGCGTGCTATAATGGCCGCTCTCACCACACTATATCCTAATTCTACCGCCCCGATGAGGTTTTTCTTTCTTCTTCTAAGGATTCCTCCCAATCCTCTCCGCCTCCTTATATCGATCATCCCCCTCCTCCGTCCGCACCGCATCCTGTTTCCCAGCCTTCTCCTCCGCCCACCCCTCGTCGCGCCCCCCTTGTCGCGGCTGCCCTTTCACAAGTTTCTTCGGAATCTCTTTCTTTGGATGATATTTCTGCTTTTCCTGTTTTTTGGCAGCGTCCTGCCGCCGGCGCCGGCGCTCCTGCCGGTGCTCCCCCCGCTGCTCCCCAATATGCTCCTCTGTCCCTCAAACTTTTGAAAGGTCTTAAAGAGGCTGTAACACAATATGGTTTGCAATCTCGCTACGTTAGGGGCATTTTGGGGTCTATTCCTCCCTGCGGTAATGCTGACCTCCTCCTTGCCGATTGGCAGTCTCTTTTTCAAATGATTTTGACCCCGTCTCAATATATGGTTTGGGATTCCTCTTATAGAACCTCTGTTCGTGCCGCTATTCATGCCGCTGCTCTCCCTGTCAATGTTCTTGCTGACGATGTGTTGGGAGAAAACACCCGTTTTACCATCCAACAACAGACTCTGTCTGATAGAGCTGCCTTTCCTTTTATTCGGACTCATGTTTTAGCTGCTCTTGCTAAGGTAGATGAGGAAGGTTCCTCGGCTACGGCCACCTTTACGAAAATTGTACAGGAACCAAGAGAGTCCTATGCTTCCTTTATTTCTCGCTTGCAAACCGCTCTTGAGCGGCAAATTGATAATGTAGCTGCCCGTAATGAGATTTGTCTTCGCTTAGCTTTTGAAAATGCTAACTCTGACTGTCAGGCTGTTCTTCAACCCCTTGCTCATAAACCCAATGTAACTCTCCCTGAGTTTCTTCAGGCATGTTGTATTGTCGGAACGACTTCCCATAAGATGTCCGCTTTAGCTACTCAACTTTCTGCTTTTTCTACCCCCGCTACTGTTTCCGACGCCTTTCCTATTACCACCTCGTGGGGTAACTGTTTCAATTGAGGAAAACCTGGCCATTTTAAAAATCAGTGTCGCGCCCCGGGAGGTGGGGGCGCTCCACGGGGAGGCGCACGGGGACCGCCCCCTCCCCCTTCCGCGCCTCAAGGTAGACCTAAGACGATTTGCCCGCGCTGCCGCAAGGGCTTTCATTGGGCTTCGTTCTGCCGTTCCAATCCGCCCCCACCCCCTCAGTCGGAAAACTGATTGAGGGGCACACAGCCAGCCCCACACCAAAGGCTGCTTTAACTCACCCTGAAATTTCTCTTTCTCATCTTGCAGTTTTTCCGGTAGAACTTTCTGAGGACATCACCTATGATGATCCTGGTTCCGTTTTCACTCTTCCTTTAACAATTACTACAATGAAACATATTCCGCCTTCACTCCCTGCTCTTCTTATGCCTAACTCCACCCTCACCATTGAAGGTGTGGTTGCGGCTCCCTTTCTGTATGACTCCTCCTCTCTGTATAATCTTTCTCTTGCCACTATGGGCGATCGATGCTTTACCTTGTCGGCTCATACTATTATAGCTACTCTTATCCTTTTACCTCCTCCTGATCCCTCTCTTTTTGCCTTACAGCAATCTGTTCAACTTTCCAAACCCATTCTTCCTGTCCTGCTGAACGGCCGCTCCTTTTCCGGTCTCATCGACACTGGAGCTGACGTTTCTGTCATCCGAACTTCGGAGTGGCCCCCCTCCTGGCCACTTGCAGACACTCTTTCTGTTCAAGGTGTTGGAGGAGCTCAGGCTGCCCAGGTTAGCACTCAGTGGCTTGCCGCTTCTACTCCGCAATCTTCTACTACTGCATATCTCAAACCCTACGTGAATTGAAGTACTAAAGAGGAGATGTATAAATAATATAATGAGGATTATATAAACTTGATAAATGTGATAGAGATTAGTAAAAATGTTAGCGTAAACCTGATCAATATAAATGAAGCTTAAATTTGTTCATATATAATAGAGAAATCTTTAGATAGAACAAGAAAGATATAGATGAAGGTAGAGATAAAGATGAGGAGTTAGGCATTTTTTGAATATATATGTTTGAACAATATAATAAGGATTACTTAAATTTGAGAAATGTGATAGATTACTAATATTGTTATTGTGAATTGGATTAAAATGAATGATACTCAGAACCAACTTTGTTCAAACAAAATATAAATGTATAACTTAAAAATAATAATAATAATAAATATATTAAAAAATATTCTTCCTTCTTCATCCACATATTTGTTTGGGTTTTAACCAGTGGTGGGTTGCAGGCAGTACGCCCTGGTAAGGGCATACCGGAGCCTGCCCGGAGCACTGGGTACCGTTCCGGTACGGTGCTCCGGAGGGCCCACCTGCCCGCCTGAGCTCCTTATCTGTCTTTAAACTCTTCGGCGCTTCCACACACGTGCATGGCGCGTACAGTGCCTGCACGATGATCCACCAAGCAGCTGGAGCGTTGCAGAGGCTCACAGAGACATCGCTGGACAGTAAGACACATGCACACACTGCGCTCATGTGTGCGTCGTCTGCGCACGTTCATGTGGAGGACGCCAGCCCAGTTGCAACCATACTGGTTGCAACGGGATCCAGAACCCACCACTGGTTTTAACAATTCTCTGCTGTACAGTGCTTTCCCTCTCTTCTTCTGACGTGCTAGAGACAAGTACAGCTTCCCGATTTTAGGGTATTCTAATAGGTTACCATGTTGTTTTTTGATGTGGACTTGACATTTGACATGGAAACAGATTATATCCAAATTCAATCTTTGTAATTTTGTCAGGGTTTGTTTTCTTTTTGCAGGGGAGTTCAATCCATTTGTATTGACAGATAGCATCTTAACTTCTTCATCCATCTTTTTACTTATATATGCGTCTCATTCTTCTGGTTGTTCTTGTCTCTCTCTGTGTTTTTGTTCTTGCACCTTCTCGTTCCACCCAGGCATTTTCCACCCTTGCTCTTTCTTCTCGTTCTACAGCTTTTTCTTCTGGTTGCTGTTAATCTTGGCTTTTACTTTCTATTTCCTCTCGACTCTCCTGATCTTCATCCGTCGTAAAATGATGTTCAAAGAATTCATGTGCTTTGTCTAATGTGTCTATCCTGAATTTCTTATCTTGCCAGGCGATCAGAATTCCTTCAGCTATCAACCATCTGAACATCACATTGTACTTAATTGTGTGGTCAAAAATTGATACTGTCTCCTCTGTTCTCTGACTCTCTTGGGTATCTGTTTTAAGATTTGAATTTCTCTCCCTTTGTACATCATGGGTTCATCTCTCGTTCTTTTATATACTTCATCTCTCACTGTCTTTTTAGTGAACCGCACATGCACCTTTTTTTGCAATTTGTGCCTTCTTGCGTAGTTTGTGTGAATTCTGAAAATTTAATCTATGTCTCTGTCAGGGGAAATTTCACCCTGAGCTAATGAGGTGTAGACCGTCGGCTTTCCTAAAAAGTATATCTTCAGAAAAAAGCGAAAAAAGACCCGATAACATGTTCTAATTAAAAACAAACTTTAATATGAAAATAAGAAATAAACAAATCTATCTAATTGTTACATTTTGGCAAGAGCAATTGTCGCCCACCTTCTTGGCAGACGAACAGAGGAACAAAAGTACAGAAGTCTCTGGAATGTGTGATGTATTAAGAAACGTGTTAAGAAGCATGCACAGTAAATCATTGCTGATAAGGCCTATGACCTGCGCAGTAACTATTCAGTTCAGCTAGCAAACAATTAACACAGTGACAGTCTCCTTGTATGTCACACTTGTTTTTCTGTAGTACATCTGCCAGAAGATCTGTCATTACTGTAGCCAAGTCTTCCTCTTTATCTTCAACAATATTTTGAAATCTCAGGTAGAAAGCCGCCTTTTCCATTTCGAGAAAAGTTATTGTCTCTTCTAAGTCTCTGTTGACCGAGGTTAATTTTTGTTCCATTTCTTCCATCTTTTTTCTGTTTGTTCAGCCCTTATTTCTACAGTCTGTATTCTCTGCTCATTCTTTGTTATCGTTTGTTGGATACTCCCTATTTTATCATCCATCTTTCTAATTTCCCTTTCATCTCCCCCATTTCACTTTTAATCTCCTCATGGTGTCTAGATATGGTTTCCTGTGTCTTTGTCATGGTTTCTTGTATCGCAAGCAGCATCGCCTGCATGTGTCAGGCCTGCAGTTATATTCCTTTTAGGATCTTTGGCCTGCCACACTCTCTCTCTTTCTTTACTATGCTGTTCAATAGTGGGGAATTGGGAGGGGGGGAATAGTAAGGAGTAGAATGTGTTTGTTTTCAAAATAAAAAATTCCTTTCTAGAAATCAAGGTCATTCTTTGTCTCTGCACCTCTGCATCTGACCGGAACTGGATGGGTGGAAATGCCAGCGTGGCAGAGGAAGATTGGACCATGTGATAAACTTGTGGGTGTGGGGACAAGATCATAAACTTTCAACTGGGTGGAAACCCAGGAAGCCTTCAGATTCAGGTTCCCACAGATTGTACCAACATGTCTCTCTTATTAAATTGGAACTTTGATGAAAGCTATGCCTTGAACTCTGATTTAATTCTGGATGATATTTGGAACACTGACAGCATGTTCTGCTCAGAGCTTGACTTCTCTAAGCCTAACATGCTTTATTGATTGCTGGTTAGATGGAGACGATGTTGCAGATGTGGGTGTCGATGAGGCTTTCTTCCCTATTTTTGAGATATTTGATGTACTTGTCATCTTTAATAATCAAAAAGTACTTCTCCAAAATGGCATGCAATAGTTTTAATAACATGTTTTTCTTTCTTCCCCTTTCCTCTAGGGTTTTTCCCCACTCCCCCTAGTATATCTCCTTCCACACCTTGTTATTATAACGATGACAATCAACCCACCGCTCAGTAACACATATAGAATATATAGAATCTATCAAATATATATGTATAACTTAGGCTAAATAATTACTGTTAATAGTTAATAATAAATAAAAGTTAGTGTTTTTATCAATTCTTTAGGTTATTCAAAAGCCTTCATTGTGTGTGTTTCCTCAATCTTCTTTTTCCATTGACGATCAGATTTATAATCCACACTGAGTTTGTTCCACTGTTATTATACTGTAGTTCTTTTGGCAAACTTAAAGTTTATAATCCAAAAACGCCCGAGACCTCAACAAATCCTTAAGGTTTTCCCAATCAATATCTAGATAGCTATAGAATTTCCAAGTTCATCCAGAAGTTTCTCTTCTTTTTCAATCTTTCATTTCCAAACTTAATGTCCTCTAAATGTCACAGAAATCCTTCTTTAATTCTTGTAGATATTGCATCAGTCACTTTACTCTTAGACACACTCTTCTTGTCCCTAGATGGTGCTCTTACTCTCTTTAATAAAGAAGAAGCTCTTCCCAAAGTCTTAATCCCAGTCACAGTCAAAAAGAAAAGGGGATAGGAGTAAATGTATTTTCTTAAAGGTTCTTACCAAGTATTTGGTCTGGACTTCCTCCAGCTTAGTCTCCATTTTCTATAAATGTCTTGTATCTCTTCTCCAGATCTGTCAAAGGCTCCAGCCACTTGGTTGCTGCTGTTCTCCTGCAGCGGAAATCCTGCTCCAATCTTTTTGAGTCTCACTTTCACCACTTCTATCTTATGACAAGGTAGATCTTTTTCAAAGCATTAGAAATAAAAAGTTCTCACCCAGTGTGATCGTGTTGCTTCTTAATTTTGTCTTCCTGATTCTTGCCTAGTTGTCACGACTTCGGATCCGCCATGCTGGTTGACATCTCTCCCACTAGCATCAAGGAGTTTCCCTTCATCCTAGCGGGAGATAACCCTTCTCCACACTGTCTTCAGGGCTTCCCCTCTGCCTTTGCTAACCTTTCCGGGATCAGCAATGCCCATTAGGGGTCTCCAGGCAGGAGAAATTGGATAGGGATAGAGGATCTGCTCCATCATGACGTCACCACCGGAAACCAGGAACTTTGACTTTACTATGGGTGGGGAAAACCCGGATTTTTCAGATTCGGGTTTTCCCAGATGTGCCAATATGACATCTTTAATAAATTCAAACTTTGAGGAAAATGCCTGCCCTTGTCAGGTCTGTCTCCGTTCAAATCCCAAGAAAGAAAACCCCGGACTCCATTGAAGCAGAGAAGAGGTACTTTTACTGAGTTTGAAATGATAGCAGCGAAAGAAAAGCAAGATCTGAGCCAAAAGGCACAAAAGTTACATATTGAAAGTTTCCCCAAATCCCACCTTTCAGGGACCCAGTCTGAATGTCCAATCCCCATCCCACATAGTGTCATGTGGGGCATATCTTCAGGTGCTTTCATCCATCTGGAGTTCCAGGACGGTTGACCTTGACTGGATATAAGCAACTCCATTCAGCTGTGCAGTAACTCATGAGAGCAAACCTCCCTTTTAATCACATGGGCCATCTTCACAGCAGCTCACTTCCCCAACCCCAATGCCATGCCTCCCCTCCCCATTACTATGGCAGCCGATAGCAAGCAAGCATCAAAGGGGAAACCCATACTGGAGATCTGGCTGACAGCCTTGGAGTTCTGATTTCTTTGGGGGTGTTACTTGGAACCCTGATATTAACCCAAATCTCCTTTTAAAAACAGCCCAGCTCCCCGCTTTGTGGGGCCGCTGTCCAGGGTCCTGAGCCCCGGGTGCCAGCCTGGTCTACCTGGCAGCAAGAAGACTCAGGGAAGATGGAGGAGAAAACAGCAACCACAGAAGGAGCCACCGTGGGTAGTTCAGAGATCATCCCCGAAACTATGTACTCTCCCTTGGTGAGCATGGCGGCAGAAGCGGAGGCCACAGAGGCTGAGCGTCAGCGGGGCACATGTCCCAAAGAGCTGGCGCCCTGGCAGATCGCTCAGCTGGATCCTTCCCAGTGGGGCAAAACTGCAGAAATTCCACTGTGCTGAAGCCAACACCCATAGCCACGATCAAGTGCTTCAGATGTAGTCAGCAAGGCCACCAGCTTTCAGAGAGCCTGGCACCAGCCCCTGTTCCCCAACTCTGGACTCCAGTGGCCCCCAGGGTGAAGAAAACTCCACAGAGGCCACCGGACAAAGGAAAACTCATCCAGCAAGCTGTTGAGGTTCCTCCCCTGCCTTTAAACAGGGGAGAAACTCCAGCTCTGGAACCCTTTCCAGGCACCACCAGCAAAAGCAGTGAGGCCAGTGAAGAGAATCCAATGGTAAGTGAAGTTATCCGCCCCTTTTCCATAAAGTCCCGGATAGTGGTACCCAGAAACAGGGCCCAAAGGGACATAGATGCCATCATAGACACTGGCTGCACTAGATGCCTAATTGGCCTCCCTACCATCCAGAAGCTAGGGATAGACACAAAACCCCTGGGGTGCCCCATACACTCAGAGCAAGTTGATGCAACACTAATAGGTGGAGCCCCAGCCACTTTAGTTACTGAGCTCATTAGACTGGAGATGGGAAACCGAGTTGCTCATCCTGGGCCTCACTTGGCTGGACAAATGGGGTCCAGCCATCATGTGGGAGGATGGCTACTGAAAGCTAATAAGCATCGGCTCACTGCCTCCACCCCTTCAGTCCGAAGCTCAACCGGCTTTGCCCCCCAGCAGCCCTGGCCAGTGGGACAGCACCACAGCTGCGGATGGCCCGCCTGGCTGCCCCCAGGTGCCCAAAGAGTACAAAGACCTGGCAGATGCTTTCAGCAAGCATAAATGTAACTTCCTCTCCCCCTCCATTGCCCCACTGACTGCGCAATAGAATTTGTACCAGGAGCCAAGCTACCAAAACCCAAGATGTACTCCATGACCCCAAAGAGATGGAAGTGTTAAGGAAGTACATTGACACCAATTTGGTGAGGGGCTTCATCCAACCCGCTAAATCTAAAGTGGCAGCCACGGTGCTGTTCAAAGAAAAGAAGGACCCGGGGAGGGGGGGGGATGAGGCTTTGTGTGGATTTCCATGGAATTAACTTCCTATGCGTTGGAGAACACATACCCTATCCCCCTAATGAAAGACATGCTAAGTCACTTAGGAAAGGGCAAAGTGCTCACCAAGCTAGACCTCAGAGAAGCTTATTACCGGGTGTGGATCAAGGAGGGAGATGAATGGAAGACTGCCTTTAACTGCTTGTTAGGCAGTTTCCAGTTTAAGTCATGCCATTTGGGCTTCACGGAGCCCCTGCCATGTTCATGCATCTAACGAACGAGATGCTGCATGAGCACCTGTACAAAGACATCCTAGTTTACCTGGCTGACATTCTCATATTTAGTGAGACACTAGAACACATTAAACTAATGTGGCAGGTTCTGAAAAAACCCCTAGCCACGAAGCTCTATGCAAAGCTGTCCAAGTGCAAGTTCCATAAGACTTCCCTAGACTACCTGGGCTACTGAGTGTCAGATGAAGGAATTGAAATGGACCCAGGAAAAGTGAAAGGAGTGCTGGACTGGCAACTCCCACACACTCACTTTTACAAACAATTCATTCCAGCTTTTGCTGAGGTAGCCCTACCCATGACGGAGCTGGGGTGGGTGGGTACGAAACCATGGCCAAACCAACCATTTGTCAACCCTGAAGCTGACATATATGTAGCCATTTTTAATTGTAGTAATTTCTTATGCATATTCTTTCCTACTTCTTTCAATATGCTGTATGGGGATTAACGGTGCTTCAAGTGTGCCACATCTGGTAGCAAGAAGAGGAGTAGGAGAGATAAGGGGATTTTTATGGCTAGGTGGCATTCTTTCCTGTGAGAACAGTGAAAGTGCCTGCAAATGGTGGAAGGTGGAGTTTGGAGTCACCGGACTGATGGACTATGAACTGATTGGAGAATGTGACTGGAGAGGATGTTCCTAACTTTTATATATATATATGTTGGGTGTAATTCCAGAGACTGGTCAGATCAGGAATTACACCAAGTTCTACAGAAGAGCCATGACTCTAAGCAGGGGGGATATTTTGGCTACCTAAAGGCATTGCATCTAGCCAGAAGACAGTTCTGGTGGCCAAAAATGAAGAGATGTTGACTATGTAAAAAGCTGTGCTACATGTGCAACTATGAAAACAAGACCAGGAAAACCACCAGGACTCCTCCAAAGAGTGGCAGAAACTTCCCAACCCTGGGAATAAATAGGGATGGACTTTATAGTGGAGCTTCCAGAGAGTGGCGGGAACACAGTCATTTGGACCATGGTTGATTTGTTCTCTAAGCAGGCCCATTTTGTTGCTTGCTCTGGACTCCCTTCAGCCAAGAGGCTGGCTACCGCAGTGCTGGGATTAAATTTTTTTTACTACTGGTTCTGTGGGGGTGGCTTTTTTTTTAATAAGTAATTTTTATTTTACAAAACAAAACAAAAAACCAAATTCAACATCCATTCTTCCCATTCCTAAGACATCAGTATATCCAATTTTGTTTATCATCTTACATACTTTCCATTCGTTTTACATTTACGATTTCCTCTTTAAATTTATAATTCCTATAACCTAATATTTACATATATAAATATTCTACTTTCATTTGTTATTCCTGTTTTCTTACCACTGATACCATTTATCCCATACTATATAATATTCTTTATCTTCTTTATCTTGCAGTTTAAAAGTTAATTTGACCATTTCCTCACAGTCCATTATTTTTTTAATTATGTTTTCGGAGGGTATGCTGTCTAATTTCCAATTTTGGGCATATGTTATTCTTGCTGCTGTCAGTATGTGAATTATGATATAATTGATTTCCTTTGCAAACGCTCCTCTAATTGTCCCTAACAAAAACATATCTGGTTTAAATTGGATTTGAAAGCCTGTTATTTCTTGTAACCAAATTCTTATTTTACTCCAATATTTCCTCGCTTCCGGACAAGTGCACCACATGTGGAAGTATGAACCATGTTCGTGTTTACATTTCCAGCATCTAGGGCTCAAATTTGGGTAAATTTTTGCCAGTCTTGCCAGTGCTAGATGCCAACAATAAAACATTTTATATAAGTTTTCTTTGTATGAGGCTGACATTGTTAATTTATAATTTTTGGTCCACAACTGTTCCCAATCCCCTAATTGAATGCTGTAGCCAAACTTTTGTGCCGAAGCTATCATATTTCCTTTGACTAGTTTCCCTTCCCTTTCGAATTTTAATAAATAGGCGTACATTTTGGTTATAAATTTCTCCTCCGTTCCTAATAATATTTTGTCTATTGGTAATTGTTCTTTTTCAATGCCGTATTCCTCTATATCTTTTTTACATCTTGTCTGTAATTGTAAGCATGGCCACCAGTCAATGAATATTCCCTGTTATTTCAATTCTTGATTCGTTTTCAGATTACCTTGTCTAGCACCATGATGGTGAACCTATGGCATGCATGCCACAGGTGGCACACGGAGCCATTTGTTAGGGCACACGAGGTGTTGTCCTGTTAGCTCCAGCGCGCATGTGTGCGCTGGCCAGCTGACTTCGGCCTTCTTTTGAGGTTGTTTTTTGCCCTCTGGAGGCTTCCCTGAAGCCTCTGGAGCGTGAAAAACCAGCCCTACAGGCAAACTGGAAGTTCAGGAACAGACTTCCGGTTTGCTCGTAGGACCGTTTTTTGTCCTCCAGAGCCTTCAGGAGGGCAAAAAAACGGCCCTACGAGCAAACCGGAAGTCCATTCCTGAACTTTCGGTTTGCCCGAAGGCCAGTTTTTCATGCTCCGGAGGCTTCAGGGAAGCTCCTGAAGCCTCTGGAGGGCCTCCGGGGGGGGGGGGAGGCTGTTTTCACACTCCCCAGGCTCCTAAAAAGCCTCTGAAGCTTGGGGAGGGCAAAAAAAGCATGCCAAAAGTGGGGGGGAGCGCTGGTCATGCGCACATGCACGCAGAGGGTGAAGCGCACAGAGGGTGAAGCATGCACATGTGTGGTGCGCCCACACACAGCCCCCCTGCGCTCCCCCCACTTTTGGCACGTGAGCCAAAAAAGGTTCACCATCACTGGTCTAGCAATTGGTTGTAACTTCTCATCTTGGTTATGTCTAATGTATTTGGGTATACCATTGCCTCCATAGTCGATAGCCATCCCGGTATTTTAATATAGTGCTTTAACCTGATTTTCCTCCAGACTAGTAATAATGCTCCTCCAATTATATGACTTTGGAAATGCGAATATTTTGTATTTTCTTTCTCCCGTAAGTGTGCGTATCCAGCCTGTATGTAAGTCATGTCCTTCTAGGATAAGTATCCTTCTATTGGTAAGGAGTACCCATTCTTTGATCCATAGCAAGGTGGCTGCATGATAGTATAATTCCCAATCAGGGAGTCCAAAGCCATCTCTAATTCGGCTATCCTGTAGTGATTTAAGACTTATTCTGGGTTTTTTCCCTTCCCATACAAACTTAATTATTATTTTATTTATTTAATTAATTAAAAAACTGTTGATCTAATTTTATGGGAATCATTTGAAATAGGTATAGCCATTTTGGGAGAATATTCATCTTAATTGCAGCAATTTTCCCCACCAAAGTTAGTTTAAGTTTCCTTCAATGTTCCAAATCTTCTTTTGTTTTTTCCATTAATTTTTTATAGCTATCCTCCTTTATCGTTGAACATCTTGTTGTCAACCAGATCCCTAAGTATTTAATTGTTTTTACAATTTGCAGTCCAGTTTCCTCCTCCAATTCATTTTTCTGGTTTGCCGTAAGATTTTTAACTAATATTTTTGTCTTATCCTTGTTAATTTTGAGCCCCGCTACATTACCAAATTCTTCTATTTCTTCCAAAAGTACCTTTTCTGAATCAATTGGAGTTTCTACGAAAAATACCAAATCATCTGTGAATGCCTGAGCCCTGTACTCCTCATTCTTTATTTTAATTCCCTTTATTTCTTTTTTTGGTCTTATTCACTCTAGTAGTACTTCTATTGAGAGGATAAAAATTAGAGGTGACAACGGACATCCCTGTCTTATATTAAATTATATTAAAATGGTTATATTAAATCCATCTGTGCGGTCTCCATGTACTATCACGCTGGCCATTTGCTTTGAATAAATTGCTGGCATCATTTTCTCAAAATTTAGACCAAAATTCATGTCGTACTTGTTTGATAAAAAAAGTCCCAATTCAAATTGTCAAAGGCTTTTTGTGCGTCTAAAAATATTAACACTGCTTGTTTCTCTGTGTGTATTTCATAGTATTCTAATGCGTTTAGTACTATTCTGGTGTTGTTTCTAATTTGTCTATATGGTAAAAATCCATTTTGATCTGTGTGAATCATTTTGTTCAATATATTTTTCATTCTTTCTGCCATAATAGTCATAAATATTTTGTAGTTGGCATCTAGCAACGAGATTGGTCTGCAATTTTGGATTTTTTTGTTATCAGTGCCTTCTTTAGGGTTTAATGTAATGTAAGCTTCAGACCAAGATTTCGGTGTTTTCGCTTGTTGTAAAGTCTCGTTATATAATTCTAACATCAAAGGTTCAAATGTTTCATACATTGTTTTGTAAAATTCCCCTGGGAGGAATTTCTATTTGGGTTATTTCTTTGTTTAGCATTTCTCTACTTTCCTCCTCTATTGTGGGTAGCCCTTTTTCCTTCAAATATGTGTCAATTTCTTCCTTCTTTATTTTATCTTCTCCGTATAACTCCTTAAAGTAATTTCTTATAATATTTTTCTATTATTTTTTCATGTAGTTTTTTATAAAATTCCTTTTGATTTTCATTCGGTGCATAGATCACCACCTATAGCACTTACATTTGTTGGATTTTAACATCAATCATTAAGATTCTTCCATTGTCATCGGCATAAATTTGACTAGCTTCTAACTCTTTTTTGATATATATGGCTATTCCTCTTTTTTTGGGGGGGGGGGGGGTCTGCCAAGGAGACAGAGTTCACCTAATTTCTCTTGTTCCAAACATTTTTTATATTGTTTTTTAATGTGTACCTCTTGAAGGCACAAAATTTCTGCTTTCTGTTTAATTATTTTTGTAAATATTTGTTTCCTTTTCACCAGTGCATTTAGCCCATTAACATTAATTGATAGTAATTTCAGTTCTTCCATTCTCCTGTTTATCTACCAGTTTCTAGTTCCTATTGTTCCTTGTAGCGCTTTGTCTTCTTGTTCTAATACCTCCTTCTTCTCAGTGTTCTTTTTCTTTACTTCTTTCTTCCCGGTCTCCTCCTCTGGCTTCCTGTTGTTGTTTTTCTTCTTGGCTTGAGTTCTCCAGCTCCTCCCTGCTACTATAGTCCTCTTCTAGACCCATCAATTCATCATATAGTTCCTGGGCCTTATCTAAGTTATCAATCTTGATCTTTTTGCCCTGCCAGGAGACAAGTATCCACCTAAACAGTATATTCTGTTTGTTCAATTGTGAGGCCAAAAAGTGGTAATCTCTTCGTTGCTCTCGAACTCTTCTGGGAACTTGTTTCAGGGTAATAATTTCCTTACCTTTGTATACCATTGGTTCTTCTCGAGTTATTTTATATATTATGTCCCTGACCTTTTTTCGAGCAAATCTGATATGTACCTCTCTGGGCAGTCTATGGCGCCTAGCATAGTTGGTTTGAATTCTATAGACCTCATTCAATTCGTTCTGAATTTCATGATTGTCTCTTTGAAGTGCTTCAGCAATTAGTTTTGCCATTATCTGTCCTAGGTCTTCCTCTTTGGCCTCTGTCACATTCTGGAATGTTAGGTAGAAAGCTGCCCAGTTCATTTCTAAATGGATTAGTGAGTCCTCTAACTCCTTATTCCTCGCCGTCATCTTTTGATTGACCAATTCCAGTTTTTTTTCCAGTTTGTTCCATTTTGGTTTCCACCGATTTTATTTTTTGTTCAGTTTTCTGGATTGCCTCTTGGATTGACACCATTTTATCATCCAGTTTCTTAATATCATTTTTCATTTCTCGGTGGTTTTTTGACATTGTTTCTTGTAGCTTCACCATTGTATCCTGAATCATTGACAAGGTGGTCTGCATCTTTTGCATATTTGGCATTGTGTTGGTCTTCTCTGTTGTTGGCATTCCTTTGATTGATCGTTGGTTTGATGGAGAGGCCGTTGTCATCGTTGGGTTTACAATACAATACAATACAATAGTAGAGTTGGAAGGGACCTTGGAGGTCTTCTAGTCCAACCCCCTGCCTAGGCAGGAAACCCTATACCGTTTCAGACAAATAGCTATCCAATATCTTCTTAAAGACTTCCAGTGTTGGGGCATTCACAACTTCTGGAGGCAAGCTGTTCCACTGATTAATTGTTCTGTTAGGAAATTTCTCCTCAGTTCTAAGTTGCTTCTCTCCTTGATTAGTTTCCACCCATTGCTTCTTGTTCTACCCTCAGGTGCCTTGGAGAATAGTTTGACTCCCTCTTCTTTGTGGCAACCCCTGAGATATTGGAACAATGCTATCATGTCTCCCCTAGTCCTTCTTTCTCTTAAGCTAAACATACCCAGTTCCTGCAACCGTTCTTCATATGTTTTAGTCTCCAGTCCCCTAATCATCTTTGTTGCTCTTCTCTGCACTCTTTCTAGAGTCTCCACATCTTTTTGATGCAGTTTGATGCAGCTTTTTTCCCTGTCCTCAGAGTTGTCGTTGTAATACTATTCATTTCTTTCAATATTTTACTTTGTTCTCCAAGAATTCTATAAATACTTTCCCAAATTACAATCAACTATTTGCCTGTAAATCTTTTTGTCCCTCTCTGTGATACTACCAAGTATCTTGTAGTACTATTAATATATTAATAATATATATCTCTGCTCTTAATCAATCTAATCTGATCAAGTTGTTCTGTGTATAATTAAGGTTGCTGCTGATATCAGTATAGATATAATAAGTATAAATATTATATATATATATATATATATATATATATATATATATATATATATATATATATATATATTCTATATAAGTTAATCAAGATATATGCCAATATAAATCTATAAGTTGATCAGTATGTATACATCAGTTAATTGTCATTTGCCGAGGTTGCTTACAATAATGCAGTACATAGCAGCACGGGTTTGACTCCATTCCAAATAAACATGGGGATGGAATTCGTTCCTATGCCTGAATTGTCAAGAGATCCCCCCTCATCCATGTCAGTAAAAGAATGGATGGATTCCTTGAAAGAATCATGGGAGAACACTAAGCGTGCTTTAGCTGAAGCCGCGAAAACCTATAAAGCACAGGCAGACAAACACCGCTCCAGGCAACTGCAATGTAAGTTGGGGGATAAAGTTTACCTGTCTACAAAATACTTAAAACTGCAGTTACCCTCAAGGAAGTTGGGTTCCAAGTTTCTTGGTCCTTTTGAAATTATCAGGCTAATTAACCCGGTCATGGTACAACTTAGACTCCCTTGCCTGCTAGGGAAAGTGCATCCAGTTTTTCACAGCAGCTTGTTAAAGCTGGCTGTCAGTTCCTCCCTCAGACCAGTAACTCAGGCAGTGCCTAAACCTTTGATAATTGCTGGTCACAAGCACTACGAGGTTAAGAGTATTCTGGATTCTAGACTACGTAGGGTCCAGTTACAATATTTAATACATTGGAAAGGTTACCCTATTTCAGAGGCAACTTGGGTAAAAAGTTGGAAAGTGACTGCTGATAGAGTAGTACAGAGGTTCCATGAGAAGTACCCTCACAAACCAAAAGGAATTCCTGGGGGTGGTAGAGGGGGTTGACCTCTTATTAATTTGTTTGGGTTTTGTATCTTTTGCAGGAGATTCTTTTCACTTGAAGGGGGAAGCCTGTTGACTCATCAGTTTGCCTACAGAGGAAATAGGTCGAGAGGCAATGCCACTGCTACTGTCCTACATTCTGTATTGAGACATCTAGAGAAACCTGAGAACTATGTCCGAATGCTTTTCATAAACTACAGCTCGTCAACACCATTTTGCTGGGCATCTGTCGCTGCAAGGTTCGCGACATACTTGAGTCCGGATTCGCCTGTCTGGGCCTTCAGGGTTCTCCCTTGGGTGGGAGAACGAGCCCCGGTCCTCACCGGGAATTTGGAGGGTCCACACGTGGACGAAGGCCGCAAATTAAGACACCACACAAAGAGTTAGTTCGAGGTAGGCAAGCACAGTGCTTGGAGGATGTATGGCTACATTCCTCCTGACATGTTCTGTACAGACCTTTTTATTAAGCAGTTTCTTTAGGGCGGGGGAGTGGACACATACAAAGAAGTACATTCAGCAATTTTCCACAAGAAAATAATTAATAGGTATGTAGCAGTTAAGGGGTTTTCAAAAACATCCCTAATAATGCATCGTATACACAGTTAGATATTTGCAGTTAACCAACAACCTATACAAACGCTATGCTAAGCTAGATAAACGGTTAGTTAAATATTGTGGTCAGCAAACATCCTATACACAGTTAGATATTTGCAGTTAACCATCAACCTATGCAAGCATTATGTATGTTAAAGGTCACATTCTTATGGCCTACTTTCGTTTCAGCTTCAACAAGGCCTGAACCAAACTACTGTCATGCATTCACAGGCATCTTCATTGAAAAGTTGACTGACTTGCATTTCCCCTCTCTCAGCTGTGATTGGATTAAATACTTTCTGATGGACCGTCCACAAACAGTGAGGGCTGGGTCTTTCACATCCTCCTCCCTGAAACTCAGCACTGGCTCTCCTCAGGGCTGTGTGCTTAGTCCCTACCTGTACTCGTTGTACACACACAACTGCATATCTTCTGATCCATCTAATATGATAATAAAGTTTGCAGATGATACCACTGGGTCTTATTACAGGAGGAGATGAATTAGCATACAAGGAAGAAGTCCAGAAGTTCAGAAGTTATCTACATGGTGCTCAGAAAACAACTTGCATCTAAACACCAGCAAGACAAAGGAGATGGTGCTAGACTTCCGGAAGCAGAGAAAGGAACCTGCCCCATTCTACATCAAAGGGGGGCTGTGTGGAGAGGGTCTCCTCTTTCAAATTCCTGGGAGTGCACCTTAGCCAAGATCTCACCTGGAAAAATAACACATCCCAGGTGGTCAGGAAGGCTCATCAGAGACTCCATTTCCTTAGGGTCTTGTGGAAAAATCAAGTGGAACAATGATTGATGACTTCCTTTTACTGGTCTATGATAGAAAGCATCCTCACATATTGTGTTACAATATGATATGCTGGCTTGACCGCCGTGGACAGAAAGAGGGTGATGAGCACAGCACAAAAAATAATGGGCTGCCCCCTGACCCCACTGGATGAAATCACTAGGAGCCGCTACCTCAGCAGAGTGAGGAAAATCCTCAGGGACGATTCACAGCCTGGTCAGCACTTCTTTACTCTCCTACCATCGGGCAAAAGATATAGAAGTATAGCCAGCCGAATAAATAGGCTGAAAAATAGCCTTTATCTGTGGGCTGTCAGACTTCTAAACGTAACATACCACCACAATCAGGTTTAATATTGTTAAGTAATTAAGCTCCCCTAAAGGTTACTACATAGCCAATCTTAACTAGAGCTCTTACTGATAATAAATTAAATTTCAGTTTAGGTATATACAACATGGATAAATGATCATTTACAAATGAACACCTTGCCATACCTTTACCAGATGCTTTCACCTTCCATCCATTTGCCAAAGATACATGTTGCTTGCTGGCAGACATTTTTATAAAACAATTCTTATTTCTAGTAATGCACTGTGATGCTCCACTATCAACAACCCATGAATCATGTCTTATTGGTGCATTTCTAGAGATAACCAAAGTAGACATATTTAAATAGCCAGTAGCATTTTTCTTAGCTTTTCTAGTATCCTGTTGTTTTGCATGTTTACAGAATCTAGCTGTATGCCCCTTAGCCCCACAAGAAAAACATTTTCTAACTGTATAGGCAGTTGAAGGTGACTTTTCATGTTGTGGTGGTTTCACTCTCAGTTGCTCTCTTTCCAACCTTCCTCTGGACTCTTCTAACAGGCGTGCAGTTATGTCAGTCAATGTTAGTTCATTTCAGGTTAGGACCTCGAGGGACGATACAAAATCATCATAACTCTCATCCAGTGATGACAGAATGATGTAAACTTGATGTAACTCTGAGAAAATAAGTTCCTTTTCATGTAGCTCTTGGAAAACTCCTTTCATAAAGTTTAAATGAGCTAACATATCTCCTCCCTTAAGAAGATGTGCCCTAAACAGTTTGCGGGTAAGATGTATATGTGCACCTACAGTGTCACGTACATATATCTTCATCAAATTCTCCCAACATCTTGCTGCAGAATTCTCCCCACGAATATGAACTAATTGTTGGTCAGTCAGTGTTAGACCAATTATACACAATGCTTGTTCATTGCATCTTTGAAACTCTGCTATCTTCTTGGCATCATCCTCGTCATCTGGATCCCAAGAAGTCACGTCCAGTGGATTCTGTACAGCATCCCACAATCCTTCAGTACGCAGAATTAAGCTGCACTTCATTGACCAGGAAACATAGTTTGTTCCATCCAACCAGGTTATCAGTGATAAATTTGCTGATGGTATGTGTGCCATCTTCTCCATAACAGTAAACACTTACAAACTAAACAGCTATCTGTATACGGTAATGCGTACCAACACCAACTCTCTTTTAAGCTACGTCTGGTACACTCTGGGCCCATAACCAGTGTTAAGTAATTAAGCTCTCTGTTGGGAAAGTGAGTATGCAGAGAAGCGTAATGAGAGTGATATGGAATAACACGCACAAACCAGCATACAGAGACACTGAATAGTATAAAAATATAGTAGTTTACTATGTAGAAATATAGAGGTATTCAAAGTCCGGTTAACAGTCCAAGTCATACACGGTTCAGTAATTCAGTTATCAATATTCTCAGTTTAACACACAAAACAGCTAAAAAGTAGCAAACCACAATACCTCAAAATACACCTGATCAGCTTCTAACAAAACAGAGAGAGAGCTAACAGTCATTCTGGCTCCCTTTTATGGCTGCTTGAGGTATTAAACCAATTACATCTCTGAATCATTTAAAGTAACAGTAAAGTAATCATAGCTTATATACATTGGCAAGCCAAGCCTAGGGTTACATCCCTAACAAATATGATAGACTTGCTGTCAGGCTTGGAAGCATCATTGTATAGGGCCAAAAGCCTGCCACATATTCAAACAGTGCCTGCCAGCTCTGGGTGAGTTAGGAGCAGCCTACCCCTGGGTACTAGCCCCCCCCCCCCAATAGGGTCCCAATGGAGCATGCCTCGGGTTCTCCTACCTGCCCCCGTCAGTGCAGCCTGGGTGGGACTATGGAACCGGTGGCATTTGGCGTGGATTGCCCTGGCCCCTCATCGCACAGCCGTTCCAGCCCACAGTAGGATACGGTCTGGGATGCTGCTGGCTGGAATCACCATGGGCTTTTGTCCCCCAACTGCAGCAGCCACCAAGCCAAATGGCCCCAGGGAGCAGCTGCGGCACATCGCAGGGCTTGCCCGGCTCACCGGTGGCTCTTACCCCACAGCCACTGGAACCAGCCCAGCCTCCTTCATTATCAGCCACTCCCCCCTCAAGCAGGAGAAACCTGCAGCTGAGATGCTGGCTCGGGTGGCACTTCCCCTTGCAGCCGGGAGAAATTCCTGTCCCATCCATAAGGTGGGATGCCAAAAGCCGTGGAACCCCCGATCGGCTAGGGAGATGGAAGCCGAGGGCAGTGAACGTTCCCCTGCACCTGCCGCTCCTTCCCACCACTCACTCACACAGCCAGGGGTGGCGAACACGCGGCTCGCGGCCAAAATAAATGAGGCTCTTTGCCTCTTACCATTATTTAGTATACTGTGGCTCGGATCGCGCGCTAAACCCGGAAGTACGGTCGACGCTTGCCTGCACTCCACCAGCTCTGAGCTGGTCGTCGCGTCGACCGTACTTCCAGGTTTATCTCAACAGCGCCCTCTGCTGTTGAGATAAACCAAAAAAATAATGCTTCAAAGTCTAGCACAGTTGCTGCAGGATTCCGGTGAGGTTCTAATGATTGCTCAAATTAATAATAATGGTTGCATATTGAAGCTCTGGGTTCAGGAGCAGCAGAGTTTTAAATAGGAGAAAACATTTAATTGAATTTCCATGGTTAGTATATTTCCCAAAATTCTACGAGTGTTTTTTTCACAGCCTGTAATTGTAATAGATATCAAAGATAATCCAAACTCATATATATATTATAATACATATATTAGGTTAAAGGAAGATAATATTAGGACCAGGCTTTACCCATGTATAGGTTGTACTCGATTTACAATCACAATCTCGTCACTGAGCAAAGCAGTCATTAAGCGAGATATGTGACTGCTTTGTTTAATGACTGCAAGTGTGGCATTCCTGGTTGTGGTCATCAAGTAATCTTGTAGGTTGTTAGGTGGACAGAGATTCCACTTATTTATGGATTTAAAAGTTATACAGCAGCTCTAATGGGTTTATAAAAAATTATAACAAAAAACACCTGACTGAGCATGTTATATTATGTGTTTAATATATTATTGTTAAAATTATATGCTTTTGTGTGAGTGTTTGTCTGTTTTGGCAGGTCACTGCGTGGTGTGGCTCTCTGACTCTCACAGTTTAAAATTTTGGCTCTTTTTGTCGAACTTGTTCGCCACCCCTGCACACAGCCATGGGCCAGCTGCTGGGACGTTGTTCCTGCAGACCCCTGCTGGGGTAAATGAGGGAAGCGATGGGAGAATCCATCGAGGGGAAATAAAACCCCTCCAGATAAAGGGAGGTTTGCCAAACAGGCTGCTGAAGCTCCTCCAGAAGTCGAGGAAACGCCAGCCAAAGGGGACCGATCATGTGGTCGAATCTGTGTTGCTAATTGGCCACTGAGTTATATTTCTGATGGGCTGCTGGGTAAATTTGTCTTGCAGACCATTTTTAATTCTAACTACGGGGGCTAATCTGAAGCTCTTCAGAATGGGAAGAGATTATCTCTTTTCACCTACGTATAATGGGATCAGATATGGCAGCGATGGCGAACCTTTTTTGGCTCACGTGCCATAAGTGGGGGGAGCGCAGGGGGGGTCGTGTGCAGGCGTGCCGCACCCATAATGCAATGTGCGACAACCCCAGTGTGCATGCGCGCACTACAGGCGCGACCCTCCCCCATTTTTGCATGCTTTTTTCACCCTCCCCAGGCTCCAGAGGCTTTATAGGAGCATGGCGAGGGCGAAAACAGCTGCCCCCCAACCCCCCGGAAGCCCTCCGGAGGCTTCAGGGACCTTCAGGAGGCTTCCCTGAAGCCTCCAAAGCAGTCAAAACGACCCTCCGAGCAAACCCGAAGTCACTTCCGGTTTGCTCGGAGGGTCGTTTTAAGCGCTCCAAAGGCTTCAGGGACCATCAAGAGGCTTCCCTGAAGCTTCAGGGGCAGTCAAAACGACCCTCTGAGCAAACAGGAAGTCCGTTCCTGAATTTCCGGTTTGCCCGTAGGGCCGGTTTTTTTGCACTCCGGAGGCTTCAGGGAAGCTCCTGAAGCCTCCGGAGGGCCTCCGGGGGGGGGGCATGGGAGGCTCTTTTCGCCCTCCCCAGGGTCCTATAAAGCCTCTGGAAGAGGTCACAATGGACTTCATCGTGGAACTCCCAGACAGCAGTGTGAACAGAGTAATCTGGACAGTTATTGATTTGTTTTCCAAGCAGGCGCAATTCATTGCTTGCTCAGGATTGCCATCCGCAAAGAAATTAGCGAAAATGTTCGTGAAACACATTTATCGCCTGCACGAATTGCCCAAGAGGATCATTTCAGACCGTGGGGTCCAGTTCACAGCCAAGTTCTGGAGAGAGGTCCTGAGATCCATTGGGTCCACACAAGAACTGAGCTCAGAGGTTCATCCCAGCATGAACTGCGCAGCAGAGAGAGCCAATGCAGTGGTGGAACAATACATCCGGTGTTTTGTGAACTATCAGCAAGACAACTGGTCGGACTTGCTACCCTTCACCGAAGTGGCATACAACGATGCGGTCCACAGCAGCACAGGATTAACAGGGTTCCAGATTACCAGTGGCATGGAATTTGTTGCCATGCCTGAGCTGCCTAGAGAGCCACCCTCCTCCATGCCTTTGAATGAATGGATGAACACGCTAAAGAAAGGATGGGAGAATACAAAGAAGGCTCAAGCAGTTGCGGCAGAAGCCTACAAGAAGCAAGCTGAGAAACATCGCTCGCTCCAAAACCCCTTCTGTGTGGGGGACAAAGTTTTTGTATCTACCAAATACATAAGATTAAGAATGCCTAGCAAGGAATTTGGTCCAAAATTTTTAAGTGCATTCCCAATAGTGAAGATAGTTAACCCAGTTACAGTTCAACTCAGTCTACCCAGAAGTCTAGGGAAATTTGACCCAGAATTTCATTGTAGCTTGTTGAAACCAGTAATTGGGTCTAGCATAAGAGCATCCACCCAAGCTTTCTCTCCTCCTGTAGTGATAGCAGGGGAAACACAATCTGAGGTGGAAAAAATCGTAGACTCCAGGCTGAATAGGGGTCGCTTACAGTACTTAGTGCGTTGGAAGGGTTACCCTTTGTCTGAAGCTACTTGGACGAAAGGTTGGAGCCTAAAAGTGGAGAAGTTAGTAAAACAATTCCATGAGAAGTTTCCCGATAGGCCTGGGGGAGGAAGAGGTGGTTAATTTTGTTATGTTAACTTTTATGTTATTCTCTTTTCAGGAAACGTTTTTCTTCTGAGGAGAGGCCGCCTGTCAGGCCTGTAGTTATGTTTCTTTTAGGATCTTTGGCCTGCCACACTTTCTATTATTTTCCTATGCTGTTTCATTAGTGTAGTAGTTGGGAGGGGGGAATAGAAAGGAGTAGAATTGTGGAATGTGTTGTTGTGATTCTTTCTAGAAGCTCAAGGTCATCTTTTGTCTCCGCACCTCAACACCTGACCGGAAGCAGAGGGGTGTAGATGCCAGTGTGGAAGATGAAGATTGGACCATGTGATGGATTATGGGTGTGGGGATAGGATCATGAACTTTCAACTGGGTGGAATCCCAGGAAGCAAATCGGATTTGGGATTTCATAGGACAATGCCAACATGTCTGTCTTATTAAATTGGAGTTTTAAGGATAAATCTGCCTTGGACTCTGATTTAATTCTGCATGATATTTGAAACGCTGACATACACACTTACAGAAGAAAGATGGTTGTCTTGAGGAGGAGCCGAAGTCGCGATGACACGACGGGCGATCTCAATGCTCTGACATCGCAGTCAACACTTTTGCCACTGGGGGGTCCAAATGGACCTAAACCGTCCCGCAGAGACAGTGAACAGGAAGAGTATGTCTTGCTGATCTCAGGGACATTGCAAAGTCCCTGATCAATCCAAGAGAAGGTCTTGAAGCCGGTGACAAAAAATCCAGCCATTTGGCTGATGAAGTTAGGGCGGCTCCAAAATGGAAGGATATGGAAAGAGAAAGTGTTTCCAGCTGGTGAGAAATTTTTACTGTTTTAAAAGTGACTGCCTATAAAAAACTTAAAATAAATTCAAATTGGAGAACAGAAGAAATAAGCGGCGGAATTAAATTTGGACTGGTTTTTGACAATGGGTTATCTTTCTTTAAAATGCTATCTTCATGGATGGAATTTATGTACGACTTTTTAAATGAATGGATTAAGCCTTCTACTATTTTTCTTTCTTTTTATTACTCTTTGTAACCTATGGTCTAAAATTTTCCTCTTTCATTACTGTGGGTGTTTTTCTAACTCATTTAAGAATCGGACTTTCTTTTCAACTTGAAATACAAAAAAGATATTTTTTTAAAAATTGCAACATTGTAACAATAACACTGCTACTTCAGAGGCTAGAGTTTTGTGTATTGGAAATGAAACACTTTATTTTTTTTTACAGATTATCTTGGCTTGGCACTTCAAGGTCTTACTGCTTCTTTATAGAGAGTGATAAGAAGAAAAGCACACAACTATTCCTTTGAAGTATTTCTAACCAGAGAAAGGTGAAAATGAAATGATTATTGTGAATCGATGTTTAATCTTTGTTAAAACCTTCTAAGCTAGAATAGCAGTGTTTATTAGCTGGAGATAATGGTGCAATTTCAACAGGAGAAAGAAGTTTTAAGTCTGCAAAAGATATTCTCAAAAATACAGAAATTATCAAATACACGTGAGAGGATAGAGAAGAAGTTGGATGGCTTAGTGCATTTAACAGCAAAATATGATGGAGAAGTTGAAGATGTTCATCAAATGGATAAAGTGGCGGTTAAAATCCAAAAAATCAAAGAGGAAAATTAATATAAAGAAATTAAAATTGCTGATATTTATGGTGATTGGTTTGTCTCTAAAAATGGAAAGAGTGGAATACTGAAAGAGGAATTAAATGGAGAGGAAACCTACCCCAGATGGCAAGATACAGAAGAAGAAAAAATAAAAGAATTTATGGATTTAAAGAGAGAAATCTTATTAGCAATAGTTTTGATAACACCACTGACAATCAAAGATAACCTGATTACGGAAACAGAAGAAGGGCATCGAAATTACATGAGAGATTTTATAAGCAAAGAGTTGCTAAGAGGAGTCCATACAAAGTCGATTAAAGAGATGATTAGAGGACTGATACCACAAATAGCAGAAGATATGAGACTGTTTTGCTACTGGAAAGATACAGGTTGATAGATGGAAGAGTATAATTTAAAACTAGTTAAATTTAGTGAAATTTAGTGATAATAGATATAGTTAAACAAATAATTGATAATGATAATGTATACAATGCGTAGTGTCATGATAAGCAATAATGGGATATGAATATTGAATGGTACCCATGAAAGGAAGATTAGAAATTCTTTTGGATTATATATAAAGGTTAATAAAAAAGAACTAAGTTAGATATAGTTAAGTTTTGAATATTAGGGGGAAAATGTTATGATACAAGATATAGTTAAATAAAGGAGGGATAATGATGATAACGTATATATAGGTATGGGTACAACATAAGGAAATTGGATGTAAATTGCAAATAATGATTTGGAAAGAAGGATTAGAAAATTTTGTTATTGAATATTATAGATGTTTAGCTAGAATAGGATATAAAGATTCAGTGTTATTGGAGGATTTTAGTAATAGTAAATGAAATGCCAGTATGTGGTTATGTAATACATCTTGGTATATTCTATGATGAAGGACGTTTAAACAATTATAGTCAAATGAAAATGGAGGTATGATGATGGTAACATGTATAAATATCTGAGTTTAAAATACTTGAGTTAATATGAATTATGTTTGTTGACTGTGGAAATGATGCACGTAAGCTTTTTTGTAACCAACTGATACACTTTCTACAGTATGTAAAGGAGGATATGTTGTGTTTGTCTTGAAAACTAAAAATAAAATAAAAAACTTTTTTTTTTAAAAAAAAGATGGCTGTCTTGCCTGTCTTCAACAGTGATGACCACCTTGCTCTAATGAATGACCTGCACAAAGAAGAGATAATGGAAGTCTTTAATTGCATGCACTACATAAGGATGAAACCAGCACACAAAACTGCTTCTGCTTAATTGCGTTTGAACTTTACCCCTCTATCTCCTCCCTTCTGTCATGCGTCATAGATCATATTCACGAATTAGGTTGTAGAAATATGAGATGCAACTCTGGCCAAAGGTATGCATGGACTCCTCCCTCAAATACCAACCTGATAATAGTCATGGCAACGCTTTACAAGTTGACATATGAGCCAGCAGTGTGCAGCAGCTGCCAAAAAAGCCAACACAGTTCTAGGCTGCATAAATAGAGGGATAGAATCAAGATCACGTGAAGTGTTAATACCACTTTATAATGCCTTGGTAAGGCCACACTTGGAATACTGCATTCAGTTCTGGTCGTCACGATGTAAAAAAGATGTGGAGACTCTAGAAAGAGTGCAGAGAAGAGCAACAAAGATGATTAGGGGACTGGAGACTAAAACATATGAAGAACGGTTGCAGGAACTGGGTATGTTTAGCTTAAGAGAAAGAAGGACTAGGGGAGACATGATAGCATTGTTCCAATATCTCAGAGGTTGCCACAAAGAAGAGGGAGTCAAACTATTCTCCAAAGCACCTGAGGGTAGAACAAGAAGCAATGGGTGGAAACTAATCAAGGAGAGAAGCAACTTAGAACTGAGGAGAAATTTCCTGACAGTGAGAACAATTAATCAGTGGAACAGCTTGCCTCCAGAAGTTGTGAATGCCCCAACACTGGAAGTCTTTAAGAAGATGTTGGATAGCTATTTGTCTGAAACGGTATAGGGTTTCCTGCCTAGGCAGGGGGTTGGACTAGAAGACCTCCAAGGTCCCTTCCAACTCTACTATTGTATTGTATTGTATTGACATCCGGCTCCCCTCACTTCCCAAAAGCGACCTGTGTAAAGCAAAGCACTTTGAGTACAGGTATATAACTTAGGGATGCCTTCCTCCCCCAGGCTTACTTGGATTTTCTGCATGGAATTTTGCTATAAGGCAATCAGCCTGGATATTCCTACTTTTTACCCAAGATGCCTCGGATAAGGGGTAGCCCTTCCACTTGATTAAGTATTGGAGTTGTCTCCTGTGCCACCTCGAATCAAGGACTCGTTGAACTTCATAATGGGTTTGGCCCCCTATGACCACAGGGCCCAGGGGCTCCCGGGGTAGTGGTCTCAGAGTGGATCCAACCACGGGTTTTAAAAGGCTACTATGAAATGCCGGGTGTATCTTCTCCAGCAATCGAGGCAGTTTCAATTGCACTGTGACTGAGTTGATGATCTTTACTATGGGGAATGGTCCTATAAACTTTGGCCCCAGTTTCTTGCAAGGCAGTTTTCATCTCAAATATTTTGTGGAGAGGTAAACCTTCTCTCCCACCCAGAAGGGCCATTGCGGAGCCCGGTGTTTATCTGCCTGTTTCTTATAAGTTTGTGCCACTTTATCCAGTGCTTTTTTGACATTTTTCCAGGTCACTTTCAGCATCGACATCCAATCAGTCAAGCTGACTGAGGAGGGGGGATCCCTTGGATACTCAGGCATTGGGATGAAGTCCATACCGCTCACTATTTACTACGCATGCCCCAGATGGTAACCTGTCGCATTTGATGAGAGCTTCGGGGAGATGATCATCCTTCTTGGGGCTTGCAGGGGTACGCTATCCCATCGTTGGTTCCAGGTCCAGCTATGAGAACTTCCTGGGACCTCAGGGATACCCTTGAGCTGCGATGTCCTGCCTTGTAGCTGGAACATCATGAGTGAAATGGGGCGGTTGGTGGTGAAAGGAGAATGGAGAGCGTCAGCGGCTGCCGGCGTGGGTGTGGTCAGCAGCTGCGGCGGGACGCCCAGCCTGGGATCTCTGCAGCCGGCGTGGGTGTGGTCGGCGGTGGTGGCGGGATGCCTGGCCTGGAGTCTCTGCAGCTGCCGCTCCCCACGCCGTGGTGTTATCCCAGTTGCTCCCCCCTCCACCTTGCTTATGGACATGATAAATTGGATCAGCGGGCAGTGGCTGAGGCAGCTGGCATGAATATTAACGCCAGCGGAAGATGGCTTCGGTAGTTGGCGTGGGCGCGGTTGGAGTGGGGGGTGGCCTTTGTTGTGCCCCCCCCCGGTATCACCGCCGTTGCCTGGGCCACTGTACTGTGCCATTTGGCCATTTGGCCCCTCCTCCTGTGATATTATGGACTGGGTCAACGGAGTGCGGCCCTGGCGATGGATATGAGTGCGGCTGGTGTGGGCGGAGCTTAGCTGTTGGAGTCGGAGTTGGAGCAGCCGCCGATTCTGCCGCTGTCCTCGTTGCCGCCCTCACTGGCCGCTTCACCACCTCGCAGGTTAGCATCTGCTGCGATTTTGACAGCTGGCCGTTACTCATACATATTGTCCTCAACACCGACTATTTTTATGATGGACATAAGCTTCCTGCTACCCCCTTGAACACTGCCGGCTGCCCCCCCCCCCAAAACATGTCATCTCCTCGTTCCATCTCCCCATGATGTCATCCCGTTTGGTTGATGCCACACTCTCCTCTATGTTATACTGCAACAGAACTTTATTCCCTCTGGGAACTCCGCCTTTCCCGGGAATGGCCTTTTGGCCTATCAAGATGCTTCCATAATGACGGATCTTGGGATCCCGAGAGGTGGCATGCGAAGAAGAGATTTCTTAGGGTTTTTTTACAGGGGTTTTTAAACAAAATTTTAAGGTGGGAGGGGGGGTTGATTCGGATGGCTCAGCTAGGCTTGGGGGTGGGAGTATGCCAGGGCACAGGCCAGAGCTAACTAATGGGCGCGGGTTGGGAGTGCTGGGAAGGGTTGGGATTCTGGGGGAGACATTAAGCCGTTCCATTGGGGGGTTCACCATCTCTACTGTTTGTGGGAGAGGCAGATATGGTGGGGGCCGAGGGCCAAATGCAATGCTCTCTACATGGGGCTTCCCTTGAGATGCACTCGGAGACTACAGTTGGTCCAGAATGCGGCCGCGCGGGTGATTATGGGGAGTACTAGGTACTCCCATGTGACATCTCTCCTGCGCGAACTGCACTGGGTTCCTGTGGTCTATCGGGTGCGTTTCAAGGTTTTGATTGCGATCTTCAAAGCGCTCCATGGCACAGGACCTAGCTACCTGCGGGATCGCATCCTGCCCCATACATCCCTAAGACCAATCCGCTCGCACAGAGAGGGACTTCTCCGGGTGCCGTCCACTAAACAGTGTCGGGGGGCGACACCCAGGAGTAGGGCCTTCTCTGTGATGGGCCCAGCCCTTTGGAATGACCTCCCCCTCGACATTAGGATTACCTCCGATCTCCGCTCCTTCCGTGTAAAGCTCAAGACCCACCTTTTTCAATTATCTGGCCTGGCTCAACCGTAGTTCCATCCATTCCTCCTGACAGTCTTTTTAAATTCGTAATTTTTAAATTGGGGTATTTTAATTGCTAATTTTATTACTATTATTGTATGTATTTAATGATTGTTACCTCCTTCCGTGTATGTGTATGTGTGTATGTGTATGTGTATATGTATATATATATATGTGCTTTTGTTGTACGCCGCCCCGAGTCCCTTGTGGAGAGGGAGCGGCTAACAAATAAAATTTATTATTATTTATTATTATTAAATTATGTTTGGAGGACGTGGGTTTGCTGTTTAAGAGCGATCGCGCGTTCCGACACTCATCGCCCTTCTCGCCCCCCCGGGTGCTCGGGATTACAGGACCCTGGTCTCTGGCTGGTGTCGCTTAACGCCAGGTCCGTGGTACATAAGGCTCCCCTCATTTACAACCTCATACAAGAGGGTAGAGCGGACCTGGCATGCATTACGGAGACCTGGTTGGGCCATGAGGGAGGTGTTCCCCTTAGCGAACTATGCCCACCAGGCTTCCGGGCATTTCACCAGCCAAGAGCCCAGGGCAGGGGCAGGGTGTGTGGCAGTGGTTATTAGGGAAAGTCTCAGACCTCAGGAGGTCACTGCGCCTCAGATAGGTGGTTGTGAGTCCCTTTTTGTGAAGTCGGGCCTTGGAGTTCAGGTGGGCCTTTTTGTTACGTACCTGTCTCCCTGCTACGTTTCATCGGCCCTGCCGGAGCTGCTGCATGTCTTAGCTGGATTGGCGGTTGATTTCCCCAGGTTTATGGTCCTGGGAGATTTCAATCTGCCTTCCATTGGCGAGACATCCGAGTCGGCTCGGGAGTTCATGGCTTCCATGACGGCTATGGACCTAACTCAGTTAATTCAAGACCCCACCCATAATGGGACACACACGCTCGACCTGATTTTTGTCTCTGGGCAGTGGATGAATGATCTAGATTTAGGGGACATTTCTATTCAACCCTTGTCATGGTCTGATCATTTCCTCATCAGGCTTGACTTCCATACTGCTACCCCTCGCCGCAGGGAGGTGGAACCGACTAGATGGTTCCGCCCCAGGCGCCTGATGGACCCCGAAAGGTTCCTGATGGAGCTTGGGACTTTTCTTGAATCCCTTGCTCACAACTCGACCTAAGCCCTCGTGGAAGCCTGGGATAGGGCGGCCGCTGGGGCCTTGGATCGCGTTGTGCCTTTGCTGCCTCTGACCCGGTGTCGATCCCAGGTGGCTCCCTGGTTTACCGAGGAGCTCTGGGAGATGAAACGCTGGAAAAGACGCCTAGAGAGTGGCTGGAGGGCCAGCCGGTCCGAATCTGATCTAACACTAGTAAGAATTCATATTAAATCCTACTTAGTGGTGATAAAAGCGGCAAAAAGGCAACATTTTCCCGCTCTTATCGTGTCCGCAGATAACTGCCCAGCCGCCCTGTTTAGGGTGACCTGCTCCTGTTCTGACCCCCCTTCCTCCGTTGCCCACACAGCACACACACTCCGGAACAGTACAAGGGAACAAGGTTTATTACACGAACAGACAAGAGGTTTCGTGGCAGCAAGCCACCAAGACAAAACTCACAGGGACACAACACAAAAGCAGCTAGGATCCCAGACTAGAGCTTCTGGCATAAGTCCTTTGTTGACTGCTACGCAGAGCCTCTCCAGAGTCAACCCTTTTATAACCTAAAAAGGGCGTCTCCCAAACAGCACCTGAGAGCTCTTTACTGCCTATAATTACGCCCACGCTCCTTGCGTCTGTGGGCGCGCCAGAAACGGGCATCTAGAAACGCCCTGCTAAGTTCTGAGTCACTGTCACATGAGTCCTCCCCGCTGCTCCAAGGCAGGGCATCGGGAGTCCTCCTCCTCTGGCTCTCACCACTGCTCCATGCCTCTGGCGCCACCTGGTGGCCGACCAGACTCTCGGATCCCTCCTCAGCCTCCGAATCCTGTCCAGGATCGCCCATCTCCTCTGGAGCTGACTCGTATGGACTATCACTCTCGGAGTCTGGTGGCAGCGGCAGCGGCACCGGCTGGGCCACAACACGCTCCTTACTTAACCAAGGAACTGGGGAAGACCCCTTGCAGGGTAGGGCTGAAGAATTTGTTCAGTATCTGCAGGATAAAATCGCTCAGATCCGGACAGGCTTGGACTCTGACTGGGTAGATTCGGGCGAGCTGACGGGGATGAATCTTGTGGAGACAATCTGGGATGAGTTTGACCCTGTGACCCCTGAGGGCATGGACAGGATTATGGGGAGACTCAGTGCTGCCACTTGTGTGCTGGACCCGTGTCCCTCTTGGTTAGTTTCGGCTTCCCGGGAGGTGACACAAGGCTGGCTCCAGTCAATTACCAACGCTTCATTGAGAGAGGGGTTCTTTCCCACCGTCTTGAAGGAGGAGGTGGTGAGGCCCCTCCTTAAGAAGCCTTCCCTGGACCCAGCTTCTTTAGCCAACTATCGTCCGGTCTCCAACCTTCGCTTTGTAGCAAAGGTTGTCGAGAGTGTGGTAGCACGTTAGCTTCCCCAGTACCTGGATGAAGCTGTCTACCTGGATCCGTTTCAGTCGGGTTTCAGGCCCGGGTACAGCATGGAGATGGCATTGGTCGTGTTGGTCGATGATCTCTGGCGGGCCCGGGACATGGGCTGCTCCTCTGTCCTGGTCCTATTGGACCTCTCGGTGGCTTTCGATACCATCAACCATGGTATCCTACTGCGACAACTTGGGGGGTTGGGAGTGGGGGGCACTGTTTTACGGTGGTTCTCCTCCTACCTGTCGGATCGGTTGCAGTTCGTGTTGACTGGAGGGCAGGGATCGACCCCCAGGCGCGTCACTTGTGGGGTGCCCCAGGGGTCAGTTCTCTCACCCCTCCTGTTCAACATATATATGAAACCACTGGGCGAGATCATCCGTGGTTTTGGGGTACGGTATCATCAATATGCTGATGATACCCAACTTTTCATCTCCACCCCAAACCACCCAAACGATGCCCTTGACGTGATGTCCCGATGCCTGGAGGCTGTGCGGATCTGGATGGGGAGGAACAGGCTCAAGCTCAATCCCTCCAAGACTGAGTGGCTGTGGTTTCCGTCATCCCGATTTGTGCATCTTGTCCCATCTTTGATGATAGGGGGAGAAATTTTAGCCCCCTCAGAGAGGGCCCACAATCTGGGAGTCCTCCTGGATATGCGGCTTAGTTTAGAAGAACACCTGACGGCCGTGACCAGGGGGAACTTTTACCAGGTTCGCCTGGTACGTCAGTTGCGCCCCTTCCTGGATCGGGATGCTCTGTGCACAGTCACTCATGCCCTTGTCCTTTCTCGCCTGGACTACTGCAACGTTCTCTACATGGGACTGCCCTTGAAGAGCACCCGGAGGCTTCAGCTGGTCCAGAATGCGGCCGCGCGGGTTATCATGGGGGTACCTAGGTACTCCCATGTTACACCCCTTTTAGGCGGCCTGCACTGGTTGCCGGTTGTTTTCCGGGTGCGATTCAAGGTATTAATTATGACCTTTAAAGTGCTCCATGGCTTAGGCCCAGGGTACCTGCGAGACGACCTACTGCCACCAGTAGCCTCCCACCGTCCAGTACCATCCCACAGAGTTGGCCTCCTCAGGGTGCCGTCGGCCAGACAGTGTTGGCTGGTGACCCCCAGGGGGAGAGCCTTCTCTGTGGGAGCGCCTTCCCTCTGGAATGAGCTGCCCCCGGAGCTTCGCATAATCCCTGACCTCCGTCCTTCCGACGTGCCCTAAAAAGTTGGCTTTTGCAGCAAGCCAGCCTGGCCTGTTAATTTTATCTAATTTTAAAAATGTTATTGTCATATTAATTGGGTTTGGTTTTTTTTGGATATTTATCTAATTTCCTTTTAACTATTGTGATATATGTTTTTTAATGTTTTACTCCGCCCTGAGTCCTTTGGGAGAAGGGCGGCATATAAATCCAATAAAACTATAAACTAAACTAAAGTACTTTGAACGGCGTGAGTCCTGTGCTACTGTGAACAGCATTATTGTATGGGACCTCAGCAAAAGATAAAAGGTCTGCCCAATTGGATTGCTGATAGTTCACGTAGCACCTCAGGTACTGCTCTAACATGGCGTTCAGTCTCTCTGCTGCCCCATTGGTGCTCGGATGAAAAGCTGAACTAAGACCCTGTGATGACCCAAAGGCCCCCAGGAACTCCCTCCAGAACTTAGCCGTGAACTAGACCCCTCTGTCTGAGATAATTCTTCGAGGTACTCCATGCAGTCGGTAGATATGCTTCATAAACAGTTTAGCCAGCTTGTGAGCCAAGGGTAGTCCTCTACAGGGTATGAAGTGTGCCTGTTTGGAGAACAGGTCTATTACAGTCCAAATCACTGTGTTTCCCCCACTTTTTGGCAACTCTACTATAAAGTCCATTGCGATCTCGTCCCACGGTCTCGTTGGCTCTGCTACTGTTTGCAGCAATCTGGGGGGGGGGTGTTCCCGGTCGTCTCTTCATTGTGGCGCAGATGGTGCAACTTTTCACTTAACTATCCACATCTTTCTTTATGCCAGGCCACCAGAATTGCCTTCGGGCTAAGTGTAAAGTCTTTAGGAACCCAAAGTCGCCTGCTGGTTTGGCGTCGTGGTTCCTCTGGAGAACTAGGGTGCATAGGGATTCTGGGACATAGAATTTCATCCCCTTCCATGCAAGGTCATCTCTTTTTGTCAAGATGTGTTGGTTATTTTGGAACCAGGGGTTTGCTAGCAGTTCGGTTTTTAGCCTCATGGTTAGGTCACTTGCGGGTTGGTTTTGCTGGTCACGGAATTGCTGCCTGGTGGTCACTTGGGCAGCTGTTTGAGTAGAGGGAATGATGGCATCCACTACGTGCTCCCATTTGCATTTGTACTGGGGCATGTGGGAGAGGACGTCAGCAAGAAAGTTCCTCCCCCCTGGAATGTGCTTTAACACAAAATCAAAACGGTTGAAGTATTGAGCCCATCAGACTTGTTTGGGTGATAGTTTCCGTGGGGTCCTAAGCCCCTCCAGATTTTTGTGGTCGGTCCAGACTTCGAATGGTTTCATGTCGCTGGCATCTGCCTGGATCATGAAGGGTCGCTCGGGGTCAGGATGCTTCAGCACTGGTTCCTTTGCAAACATTTCTTTTAGTGTTTCGAACACGTCTTGGCAGGTTAGGTCCCACTGTAGGGGTTGTCCCGGATGAGGTTTCATTCCTGGGCTCCCTGTCTTCAAGACATCTGTTAGGGGTTTGGCAATTTTCGCAAAGGAGGGGATGAATTGCCTGTAAAAGTTAACGAACCCTAGGAAGCTTTGTAGCTGTCTGCGGGTACGAGGGGTTGCCAGCCTAAGACGGCTTGCACTTTGGCTGGGTCCATCTCTATTCCCTCATTTGACACTCGGTAACCCAGGTAGTCTAACCATGCACGGTGGAATTCGCTTTTTTTTTTGCTTATTTTTTTTTATTAGAGAGTTTTAATAAATTTTACAAATACATCCCCTTCCCCTCCCCTCCCTCCACCCCGATCCCACCCCCCCTTCCAACCCTCCCTCCCCCCAACCTCCCAGAGCAAAATACAGGGTATAAACATTTAACAATCATACGCTAACATAAGCTAACTAACTTTAACATCTTCCTCCTCTTGTACTTTAACTCTTCTTTTTGTTAAGCTAACTTTAGATAAATTATAACAATCCTTGTTCTTTCACTCATAAGCTAATTGGAATTTCTTAGTCCGATATTTATTTTGAATATATTCAATCCATCTTCTCCATTCCAACTTGTATTTCTCATCTGAATGGTCCTTGAGATATGCTGAGATTTTGGCCATCTCTGCTAAGTTTACTACTTTTAACGTCCATTCTTGAATAGTAGGCAACTCTTCCTTCTTCCAGTACTGTGCCACCAGCAATCTTGCTGCTGTTGTTAAATTCAGAATCAAATTAGTCTCTATAACTGTACAGTCTGTAATTATCCCTAACAAGAACAGCTGGGGAGTGAACTTTATCCTCTTTTTAAGAATATTTTGAATAATCCACCATATTTTTATCCAAAATGCTTTAACTTTTTTGCAAGTCCACCATATATGGTAATACGTAGCATCAGCACAGTCACATCTCCAACATTTAGGTTGTAAATTCAGATACATACAAGCTAACTTTTTAGGATCTAAATGCCATCTATAAAATATATTATAAAAATTCTCTCTCAAGTTTTGAGCTTGTGTAAATTTTACATTCCTTACCCAAATCTTTTCCCATGTTTCCATCATTATTGGTTCTTCAAAGTTTTGTGCCCATTTTATCATACAATCTTTAACTAACTCTTTTTCTGAGTCTATTTCTATCACTGTATTATACAACCTTTTTATATGCATTTGACCCTGGTCCTTAATTTGTTTTACCAAATTATCCTCATTTTGCATGATACCAATTTTCTGATCTTTTTTCCATCTGGCCTGTAACTGTCCATACGGAAACCAGGTTTGAATTACCCTTTCCTCTCTTAGTACATTCAAAGTCTTTAACTGTAGTACACCTCTTTCTATGTTAAGAAGCTCTCTATATGTAATTACATCCTGTTTTTGTTCTATACTTATATTCTCTATTGCATGTCTGGGCACTACCCACATAGGTATCTTATCATTTAACCTATATTGATATTTTTTCCAGACACGCAGTAGAGCATTCCTTAAAATATGGCTTTTAAAAATCTTGTCCACCTTCTTATCATATATTAAGTAAGCATGCCAACCGTATACCAAATCATACCCCTCAATATTCAGTATTCTATCCTCTGTTAAATTAATCCGATTGTTGATTGTTGATAAAACTACTGCTTCATAGTATAATTTTAAATTGGACATTTTCAAACCTCCTCTTTCCCGTATATCTTGCATTATTTTAAGTTTTATTCTCGGTTTCTTCCCTGCCCAAACAAAATTATTAATACCTTTCTGCCATTCTTCCAAATTTGCATCTTTTTTGAGTATTGGTATCATTTGAAAAAGAAATAGAAACTTAAAATACAATACAATACACTACAATACAATACAATAGTGGTGCTGCCGCTGCCGGTGGTGCCTGTTTTGGATCAGCTGATTCCTCAACTCTTGGTTTTTTGGAGAAGAAAGCGGTCATACTCTGTTGCCTCTTCATTATGCTAAGTAATACTAACTGCCTGCCAAAGAAATAAAACAATATTGGACTGAGGGTTGTAAGCTGAGGACTACAGGTAACAGAAGGGACCTCTGATTTCAACCAACAATGTATAGTCTTTTCAGGAAGGATGAGAAACAGGAAAGATATAGTCTTTAGTTCAAGAATGAATGTCATAGGTAGATTTAGTTCTCAGTTCCAAAAAACAGGAATTTGTAGCTATTCAGAAGTTAGTGGTTAGAAGCAATGGTAAAGCAAGATATGGAATTAAAACCAGAAATATTTTGTTGGCTATTTGAAAGGGAGTACAATATATATTTAATTTTACACATGTTAGCAGCTGCTGGAATTGTGTTTGCACAACAGTGGAAAAACAGAGTTATGAAAATGAATAAATATTACAATGTGCAGGAATAAATAAATTGACAATTAAAATCAAGAAGGCTTTGAATACTTTTTCACATGGGATTTGTTTTAGCAATTGCTAACTAACGGAAACAGAAAGTAGAATTTCAAAAGTATGAAAGAAAACACCAATTATGTAAGGTAGGGTCCCCAAAATGTATAAAGAAATATTACTAGATCATTATTAATTAAGGTGACCAACTTTTTTACAATGAAAAGGAGGACAAAACACGTTCTATTGTCCAAAATGCGTAGATAACTGCGGGACATTACACACCCACACCCACACAAACTATGACAGTGCCAGGAAAACACCAAAAAATAATAACCCCCCCCCCCCCAAAAAAAAAAAGACTGCAAATGAAACCAGTTTTTTCCCTAACCCTAAGGACAGGAAAGGCAAAGCCACTGGAATAAAAATTATCAAGACATTGTGGGAAATTATAAAGGACAGTGCCAGGAAGCTCACAGAACCATCAACCACCTCAGAATTACCTAACAACGAGGATGAAACACACTAAATCTGCCTTGCACCAACCTGGCCTGCCCATAGAAAAGCAGCCACTTTGAGACACATAAACCTGGTCTGAACACTTTTAAGCAACATAGTGCATCACAAAGAAAACATTTGCAAAAAGGAATAACATTTATTCCAGTAATTTTATTTTATAAACAATAAAAAAATTAAAATTCCCAAAAATAATTTTAAAAAAGATATTCTATAAATAAAAAAATCCTTAAAAACCATTGTTAAGTAATCCACCAGCAATAATTTATACTGCAAAGTATTGTATCAGCCATGGTATACTGTTACCATTATTCCACCAGCAATAACTTATACTGTAACTATTTTAAGTTATACTGTTACTGTTATTTCACCAGCAATGATTTATATTGTAATCATTTCAAACTATTCCACACACAATTGAAAAGGAAACCATTTTAAACTATTCCATACACAATAAATTACAATAAAACTATTTTAAAAAATTCTATGCACAATACAATTTAAAGAATTGAGTATATAATATTTTAAAATCGTTTATTTTAATTTATTGTGGATAGAATCTTTTTTAAAATAGTCTAAGACAATTTATAAAAAGGATCCACACACAATAAATTGAAGTTGACCATTTTAAAATATTCTATACTCAATACTTTTAAGTAAAACTATTTTAAAACAATTCTTAAATAAAATATTATTTTGAAATACATTAAAAAAATAAAAGAAAAGGAAAAAAACCAGGTCACTTACCAGCAGGCAGAATCAGCAGCACTCCGATGCGATGGATCAGACTCCGGACTCCGATGCGATGGCACGCAGAGACTGGCAGCAGGAAAGGTAAGACACTGGACTGGACTGGAGGGAAAAGGAACCCAGTAAGCAGGTCGCCTGGCAGGCTTAGCTAGTCAGGCGTGGCTGGAGAAGGGTTGGGGGGGGGGCTTTTGGCCGTGTGGCCTACGTGAGGCCGCGGCTTTTGAGAGGGAAGGCCTGAAGAAGGCCTTCCTGCGCAAAACTAGGCCGCCGCCACCGCTCGCCCGCCTGCCCGCCCTCGGCCGCGTGGCCTAAGCGAGGCCGCGGCTTTTGAGAGGGAAGGCCTGAAGAAGGCCTTCCTGCGCAAAACTAGTCCACTGCCGCCGCCACTCACCCACCCGCCCACCTTCGGCCGCGTGGCCTATACGAGCCCGCAGTTCACGCAAGTTAGGCCGCTGCCGCCCGCCCGCCTTCCGAGTCCCGCCGCCTCGTGCGCCTATGCGAGGCCGCAGCTTCTATTGGGAAGACCTGAAAAAGGCCTTCCCTCGCAAAACTCGGCCGCCGCCGCCTGCCCGCCCACCCGCCTCCCGCCTCCCACCGCCCCTCCTCGCGCTTAGTTGCTTACCTGAGGGAAGCAGCAAACTCCTGGAAGGCGAAGGGAAGAAAGTAGAAACGAAACTCCAGACCCAGTCAACAAGCTATCGTGAGCAGACAAAGACTCTTTTGAAAAGAGAAGTCTCCAAAAGAGACTCTTTTCAAAAGAGGAATGTTGGCCGTTGGCACCACGTTTTTAAACGGGTCGCCTCCAGCCCGCTCACTGATTGGCTGGACTCCAGCCAATCAGTGATCGGTGGGCTGGGCTAGCCTAGTGCGGACGGGCCGGGGAGCGAGCGAGTTGCGACGGGCGGGGGAGCGAGCGAGCTGCGATAGGCGAGGGAGCGAGCTCGCTGCAACGGCGAGCAACAGGGCCGGTGCCGGTTACTTCCGGGTCCGGTTACTTCTGGGTTCGGTCACGAACCGGATCGCCCTATCCGGTGCGAACTGGCAGGAACCCACCACTGCAATGGACCAATTGTTTCCTTAACTTTTTTCTTGTTTTAAAACGTTGGAAGAAGCTTTTTTTGTTAATTTTTACTTTTGTGGCAAGCCTTTCTTCATTGTGAGCCTTAGCTTTCCTCACTTCATCTTTACAGGCTCGGGCTATTTGCTGATATTCTGCCTTAGTTATGTCCCCCTCCTTCCACTTTTCATACTTACCTTTTTTGTCTTTCAGTTTGTCAGATAGTTCAACAAAACGTTCATTTTTACTGCTGCTATCTTTCCCAACAAGGACAATTGTAGTTTTTTCCATTTAGTCATCTCTGTCTGTATTTTATGCCATAATGGTTCATAATTATACTTATATAGTTTCCGATTTGAGGTTGTAATATGAACTCCTAAATATTTAACCTTTTTAACTATCTCACATCCTGTTACTCTTTCTAATTCTTCTTTTTGATTTATGGTCATATTTTTAACTATCATCTTTGTTTTCCCTAGATTTATTTTAAACCAGATACTTGACCATATTGATTAATTATATTCATTAAACCTCTAGCTGATTTGCCAGGTTGGGTTAAAGTTACAACCAAGTCATCCGCAAATGCTCGTACTCTATATTCATAATGCCTAATCTTAATTCCCTGTAGGTCATCTGACCCATGTATTCTGTTCAACAATAACTCCAAGGTTAAGATGAACAATAATGGAGACAGGGGACACCCCTGTCTTGTTCCTTTTTCAATTTTGAAAGGTTCTGTTAAATTACCATTAACTATAATTCGTGCTGTCTGTTTCTGGTATATTGCCTTGATAGATTGTGTGAAGTACTCTCCAAAATGCATCCTTTCTATTATTTTTATTAAAAATTGCCAATTCACTCGATCAAATACTTTCTCCGCGTCTAAAAATAAAAGCGCTGCGGGGACTTGGTTGTTCTTCCCCAAATATTCCAATATATTAACAATTTGTCTAACATTACTTTTCATTTGTCTCCCCTGTATAAAACCAGATTGATCATTGTGAATCGTTTGTTGTATAACTGACATCAGCCTATTTGCTAATATTTTAGCAAAAATTTTATAATCTGTATTAAGTAATGATATAGGCCTGTAGTTTTTTGGCTGAGTTTGATCCTGATCTTCTTTCAGAATCAGGGAAATAAAGGCTGTTCTCCAAGATGGTGGTACCCTTCCTTCCAATTGAATTTTATGAAATAATTCCTTAAGAGGTTCTACCATTTCTAATTGTAACTTTTTGTAATAAACCGCTGTCAATCCATCTGTACCAGGGGCCTTGCCAATTTTTAACTGCTTAATAGCCAGGAGAGTTTCCTCCGTGGTTACCGGTTGATTCAGTCTTTCCCTTTGCTCATCTGTAACTATACGGATTTTCCCTTTCTCCAAATATCTATCTATATCTAAACCTTGTATTTTATCACCAGCATACAGTCTAGTATAGAATTCTAAAAAAGCCTTTTTAATCGTGTTTTGTTGATAGACTTCTTTACCTTTGTATTCTATTTTCTCTATAGTACGAAACTTTTGTTTCTTCCTTAACATGTATGCTAACCACCTGCCTGGTTTATTTGCATTACAAAAAGTATTATGTTTAGCGTATAGCAGATTAGTGGCTCCTTGATCTGACATCAACATGTTAAACTGCCCTCGCAGTAAAGTAATTGCTTCTTTTGTCTTCTTATCATCTGGGTTAGATATTAGCACCTGCTCTTTCTTTTTTATCTCTTCTTCCAATTCCCTTCGCTTTTCTCCCTGTCTACGTCTATGTAGGTTATTTAAGTTTATTAAAACACCTCTCATATATGCTTTACTTGCGTCCCAAACCATTTCCATAGATGTCCCCTTATGCATATTAAAAGCAAAATATTCTTTCAATAATTTTTTGCATTCTGTAACATTTCTCTCGTATCTAAATAGATTTTCATTTAACCTCCAAGACCTCCTAGATCCCTCTCCATATTCCAATTCCATCCAAACCGGGTTATGATCTGTTAGAGTTCTCGGGCATATCTTCGTCTTCTTCACCCTGGAAAGGAAATCATTTGTAATTAGTATAAAATCAATTCTAGAAAAGGAGTGATGCCTATCGGAAAAAAATGTAAAGTCCCGTTCCTTAAGATTCTGTTCTCTCCAGATATCTCTCAATTCCATATCATCTATCATGTCAAAAAAAGATTTAGGCAATCTTGCTCGTGTTTGAGTATTTTGCAAGAGTCTCTTCTTGTCCTTCATAGTGTCCAATACTCCGTTCCAATCACCCAGTAATATACACGATCTATAATCCCATTGTATTAATTTGGTATGAAGCAACTTGTAAAAATTTTCTTGTTGTTGATTGGTGGCATATACTCCTGTTAAAAGTATTTTCTTTCCTTCTATTAATAGTTCAATTGCAATATATCTTCCTTGAGGATCTACTTCAATTAATTCAGCCTTTAAATCTTTTCTTAAGTATATAACTATACCATTTTTCTTCTCCGGAGCAGATGCCACAAAATGTAGTCCCAATCTTGCATTCATCAGATATTTCTGGTCCTGTGTTCTAATATGTGTTTCTTGCAGACAAATCACATCATTTTTAAATTATTTCAGATAGTGGAATATTTTTTTCCTTTTTTGTGGTGAGTTTAAACCATTAACGTTCCAGGTTAGAAATTTAATTGTCATCCTCAGCCCCCTGAAGCTTTTTAAGAGCGACCTGGAAATCCTGCTGGAATTTCATCTTCGGTCTGGCTCCCCCCATGGCTTCTGTATTTATGCTTAGAGTTTCTTGGATTGTTGTCTGGGCTTGTTGCATCTTTAATTCTTGCTCTTTACGTTTGGTAACCGCTCGGGTTTGTCTTTGTTCCATGATTTCTTCTATGTCAAGAAAGTCCAGGGTTTGAGCAGCACCCGCTTGTGCATGGATATCTTCCTGTTTATCTTCCCCTGCTTCTTTTCTTCCTCTAGATCCTGGAGATGGAGGGTGTCCAGCCTTCAATACATTGCTGTAAATATCTCTTGCTTTCCAGACTGAACTAAGACAATATCTTTCTCCTAAGTAATTCACCACCAATCCTTCTGGAACCTCCCATCTGTACTGTATCTGGCGAGTTCTGAGTTCATCCACTAGGAATGCATAATCCTTTCTAGATCTCAACATTTTAGGGGGAATTTCCTTTAATACTGTCACCTCTTGACCTGCGACCTGCAATTTGTTTTTATACGTCACTTGTAATATCCCATTCCTTATTTTCCTGGTAACAAAATAGATTACAATATCTCTTAGTAGTTGTCTCCGTCTGGCAATCCATGAATTTACACGGTAAATTTTGTCCATCTGCCAGTCATATTCGGTCTTGGATTCACCAGTTAATTGGACAAAAGCTTCCACAAATATCTCTTTTAAATGTTCTTGGTTACTTTCTTTCAAGCCTCTTATTCTCAAAGCAAACTCCATAGCTCGATATTGTGTCATTGTGACTTCTGCCTCTGACCTATCAATCTTGCTTTGAATGTCTACAACCTTGTTCTCCAAATTCACATTGGACTGATTGATTTCTTCCACTCCATCCTCCAGTGATGTTACGTAACCAAGCAAACCCTTAAATGTATCCACTATATCTTCCCTTATTTGCTGGTTGCGAGTTTGGATTAAGTCCTTAATTTCAGACATTTCGTTAGACACATCTTTAGTAATGTTGCCTTCCAGAGCAGAAGCTTGTTCCTTTAAGGCATTTTGAAGGTTACTTTGAAGGGCTTCAAGTGTTAATGCTTCTGCTGGGGGAAATAAAGATTGCAATTTTTGTGTCTGGGCTGGAGAACTTCCAGCGCTCTTAGAGGCAGTTAATTTAGTTTGCTTTGAAGCCATTTCCAAATACTCAAATCAAACTTTTCAGCAGCCAAATTGCATATCCAAAAAGTCCACCTAACCCCCAGACTTGTTAATTTTTATAGCTTGTTAGCAAACCAATGCTGTTTTGTTTAGTCTCAAGCTCTTGATTCTTTTTACAACTTTAGCAAGCACTTAACAGATACTTGCTTCTTAAGTTTCACTTTCACCACGCCCTTTGATGTTCAGGCGCCATCTTCACTTTTATCCCCCTTAATCTTCAGAGAAGGAAATTATAATAAATCTGAGTTAAGTTTTGTACTTGCAATTATAATCACTCCTGTCTTTGCTCTGCCTGCTTCTTATTCAAATGTAGATTAATGCGTCAATAGCAGGAGTGGTCGTGGTGCTTTGTTCTGCCAATGCAGAGACGCCCCGGGAGTGGAGCACTATCGGACTGCAGGGGGGCTCTCACCTTTCAACCCCCAAAATTATTCCTGTGGGTCTAAGGGAGCTCTACCCTTACTCTGTTGCTCACCTCCCCCTCTTTTCCCGAGGGGAGAGTTTTCAAACTGCCAGACAGCTGATTTACGCTGTTCTAGCAGCCTAACGTGATCTCGGGGCTGGCGTTCCCAAAGGAACGTCCATCAGCACCTACGTTGCCACCGGAAGAGTGGAATTGGTATTTTGATACCTTGACGTACATGTTGGCTGCCAGAAGTTTTTCCAGTACTTGGTGAACCAGGGGTATGTGGTCATCCATGGTCTCAGTGTAGATGAGGATGTTAGCCAGGTAGACGACCCCCATGTAGAGGTGCTCATGCAGCACCTCGTTTATTAACTGCATGAATACCTTGGGGGGGCCAGCAGTCTGAAAGGCATCTGTCAGCGTTCCAAATATCATGCAGAATTAAATCATTGTCCAAGGCAAAGTAGTCCTTAAAACTCCAATTTAATAAGACAGGCATGTTGGCATTAAGCTGGTGAAATTTCAACTCTAAGGTACATCCGGTGAATTCCCCAAGTTAAAAGTTCATCATCTATCCCCACACCCCATAATTCATCACATGGTCCAATCTTCATCTTCCACTCTGGCATGTACACCCCTCTTCTTCCGGCCAGGTGTCGAGGTGCGGAGACAAAAGACGACCTTGAGCTTCTAAGAAATCCATAACAATACATTCCACAATCCTACTCCTTTCTATTCCCCCCTCCCAACTACTATACCAATGAAACAGCATAATATGTATGTTTTAATTATGTGGCAGGCCAAAGATCCTAAAAGGAACAGAATTACAGGCCTGACAGCATCACTTTGAATTGAAAGCTTCCTAGGGGGCAGTTGAACACTGTTTTCCACTCAGCTCCCTCTCTGATACGTACTCGGTAGTATGCTTCTCTGAGGTCTAGTTTGGTGAAGACTTTTCCCTTGGCCAGATGAGATACCATGTCCTTCATGAGGGGGAGGGGGTGTAGGTTGTGTACGCACACCCCATTTATCCCTTGAAAATCCACACACAATCTCATAGTTCCATCTTTTTTCTCCTTGAAGAGGACTGGTGTCGCGACCCGTGGCTTGGTTGGCTCAATGAACCCCCTTGCTAGGTTTTTGTCTATGTATTTGCGTATCTCTTGCGTTTCCCGGGGCATCATGGTGTACAGTTTGGGTAGTTTTGCCCCAGGGATGATTTCAATGGCACAGTCTGTCTCATGGTGAGGAGGCAGAACATCACACTCGGCCTCGCTGAATACCTCTGCGAGGTCCTGATATTCCATCGGAATCAGTTCGGCCTCTGGGGTTTTGTCAGACGTGGTTGCCAGTTGTTCTTGTGGGCTCTTTGGGGGGGGGGGGTCCTGTGTGGGTGGTGTTTCTGCTAGCTGGTGTGGGAGGGGTTGGGGGCCCCTTGATATCCTAAATCTGCTGGTACCCTCTTTCCACCAGATGGTTGGTCCCCACTTGTCTAGCCAGGAAAGTCCCAGTATGACTGCGTCTGTCATTTTGGGGCTATTAAGAATCGAATTACTTCCCAGTGATCCGCTAGCTCTAGCCTCACTGGTTCAGTCAGATGGGTGGCATAGACTCCTCCCATTAGGGACCTGTCAACCTGCTCAAACCGGATCGAGTGGGCCAGTCTTTTTGCTCTGATCCCCAGTTTCAGGACTGTGGTTAGGTTGATCAAGCACCTTGTGCAGCCTAAGTCTATTGGGGCTTGTAAATCCCCCTGGTTTCATTTTTGGGGCTGTGAGGCACATTGGAAAAAGGAAAGGGTGAATTGCTTCACTCACCATTGGGTCATTTTCTCCCTCGCCCTCGCTGTCATATGAGTCAGGTCACTGGTTGTTGTTGCCTGGGTTTCCACCACTTTCTCCTGAGGGGGAAGGGGCCTCTGCAGCCTGGAGGGTTTTCCCGGACGTGTTGGTGGTCCGTTTGGGGCCTTGTTCTGGTCGTGCCCTGGATGGTGGGTCTGGCTTTGGTTTTGAGGCTGGGGTTGGGCATGCAGCTGCCATGTGGCCCATCCCCCTGCATCGGTAGCATTTCAGTGGACTTCGAGGGATGGCTGGTCTCAGGGCCTGCTGTGGTGCTGTGGTTCCCCGCCGGCTGGGTGTTTTCAGGTCAGGTTGACCTCTCTCTTTTGTGTCCAGTTGCTTTCTCATGTCGTTGGCATACAGCCCGCTGCCAACTTTTGTTGCTACTTGGAACCTCTCAGAGAGTCCATTTGGGATGTCGCAATATGCGGTTACCTGGGCAATTTGCTTGTCCAGGCTTGTTCTGAAAAAATGCACCAGCAGCTGCTCTGGTAAAGCGGGTAGCCTTCCTATGACCCTCCTGAATTAACGGAATTGCTTTGGATGGGGCGGCCTCTCTGCTTTAGGTTGCTGAGTTCCTCTTCTGCATATGGGTCCTCCTCCACCTCCTCAAATCTGGCCTCTAGCAGTTGCAGGAAGTCATCTATGTCTTGCAGTTGGGGGGCTCTCCTCTTGTGGAGGGCTGCTAACCATTCCCTTGCTTCTCCCTCTAGCCCCTCTGTGATGGTATTCACCATGGCTCTGGGGGATGGGTAGAGGTGCCCATAACGTTCTAGGTGGATATCAGCTGAATCGAGGAATAGAGCTAGCTGATCTGAGTCCCCGTCAAACTTTCCCCTGAATTGGGGCGGGTCATTCAGCCCTACTCCTCCAACCTCCTGTTGGCCTCTGTATGCTTGTGCCTGATATGGCTGGCCGTCTTCCTCACCTCTAGTTCGGAGGGAGGGAGGGATTTGTCTGCCCTGGGCAGCCTGCCTGCTGCATGGGAGAGGCAGTGGTTGCAGTTTCGGGCTCCTTCTCCTTCTATGGGGTGGAGGAGGGGGGCTGCACTCCAGTCTGCGTCTCTTCCCCTCAACAGGATCAGATGTCCCTCCCCTCTCTTTTGGGCAGCATGATGTCCCCTCATCAGCAAGGGTGGTCCGGTCAAGATCCTCCCTCTGTTGCTCTATTGCACTCTACAGGGATTCCATCTGGGGCTTTGGGAGCCTGGCTTGTGTCCAGTCCCACCTCCAGTCCACCCTTGCCAGCTTGCTTGAGACCCTTCCCTGTATCTGGGGACTAGGGTGAGGGAACTCTACTTCAGCTGCCTTAGGGGCTAATTTCCACCAGTACTCATCCTTTCTTGCTTATGCCTGCTGGGAAATGCATAACTGCTTGGCATTGCCGCATACCTCCCATTGTCTGATTTTCCCTCCAAGCACCCCAAGTATTGGGGGAGTGCTCGGAGAGCCCGGGATTCAGGAAAGCTGGAAATCTTGATAGATTTTTAAAAGTCAGTTTTGGCTCTTTGTGAAGTTGCCAGAAGATGACCTAATTAATTTACGAGCCTCAAGACAAAGTTCAAAAGAATTCCATTCATTTATTAGGATCAACATTCTGGCGTGTACTCCTGCAAAGCAAAAACTGCTTCCGCTTAATTGTGTTTGAACTTTACCCCTCTATCTCCTCCCTTCTTTCATGCGTCACAGATCATATTCACGAACTAGGTTGTAGAAATATGAGATCCAACTCTGGCTGAAGATATGCATGGAATCCTCTCTCAAATGCCAACCTGATAATAGTCATGGCAATGCTTTACAAGTTGACATCCACACTAATACTTACAGAAGAAAGATGGCTGTCTTGTCTGTCTTCAACATCACTGACCACCTTGTCCCAATGAATGACCTGCACAAAGAAGAGATACAGAAAGGAAGTCTTTAATTGCATGCACTACATAAGGATGAAATCAGCATAGAAAACAATAAAACAGCTGCACACAAATACTTACAGAAGAAAGATGACTGTTTTGCCTGTCTTCAACATCACTTACCACCTTGCCCCAATGAATGACCTGCACAAAGAAGAGATACAGAAAGGAAGTCTTTAATTGCATGCACTTACACCTTACATAAGAATAGCACAATGAAAGAGATACACTCAAGTACTTATTTGTGTTAGTAGTTTTTTGGTTTAAGATGTTTCCACATCGTTCTTTCATTTGTGGCCTCCTCAGTTGCACTTTTCTTACTCGTCACTCTTGGATCATCGGCCGTGTGATGGTGTGCTCTGAGCCACTTTTGATGGAAGGAATTGGGTCCCATTTTGTTACAGGTAGGCCAATCATGCTAATTGTCATCAAATTGCTAAGGTTTGGAATAGTTAGACAGGTTCTTTGTTCTGAACTTATGAGTCTCATTTTTTGAAAAACCCCTTTTCGCCTCTGCTGAACTCACAGCAATTGTCCTGACAATATCGCTAGCTTTTTTGATACTGTCAGGAATTGTATAGTTCTTTGAATATTTTAGTACATTTTCCACGAAATTCCTGTAGTCATTCAAATTAATTTCATAATTAAAAATTTCACAAAATTCAATCAATTCTCTTTTTGCTTCTGGCCATGAAGCATGAAGCATGAAGACTACATCTTCAAGCATGAAGCATGAAGACTACATCTTCAATGTTTCAGTAATCTGATTCCAAATAAGTGAGAAATTGTAATCTATTTGAGTCTGGCAATTGGCTAGCTGTTTCTAGATGTTAGCAATCCATCAGTCTTTTCTTCAAATTGTTATGATGCTTTCCAAAAGTTTTTCCCAAGGAAGTGCAACAAATAGTTGATTTTGAACAAATTTTATATTTTGGAAGGCTTCTGAAGTTATCATTCTGTCAATCTTTTTTTTGTATGGGCCCTTTCCCCGTCTAAGCATTTCAAATGCTTTAATTGATCTCAGCACAATTTTTTTGGCCTTGATGATGTCTGCATTTCTCCCTTTCAGGGCATTTGACAGAAGAGAAATCTCATTTAGAATGTCAATCATTAGGGCCAAATCAGTCAAAAAATGTATATTTTCAAGACGAGCAGCCATACCTTGGTATTTTTCATTTCCATGAAAAAACTGGTGTAGCACTAGATAAGCACGCCACACAGCTATGGTTGACCTTAAACTACAGGCAGCTGATCTTGGTCCCAAAACTCTGCCAATCTTCATGATTTCAATGCCCAGTTGTTCAGAGATTTGGAAAAGTTCTGTCTGGCTCTTGCAGGATTTATAGAAAGTGGTGTGTATCTTGTCAATGAATATTTTGAAGTGTTTCAGTTGCTTGATGTCCTTTATAAAGTCATCTAGCACAAGTTGGAAGCCATGGTTCAAGCAGTGCCAGATTACAATGTTTGGGAACTCTTTAGCTATTCTGGTGCTCACTCCAGATTTTCTCCCAAGCATAATGCTGGCACCATCGGAGCAGAATGCTACTAAATGCTTTTGCAGATATTCCATTGTAAACCCAACTTTATGTAAGCTTCCCATCACCGAAGAACATATGGTCTCCGCATCTTGTTTGTCCAATTCCACAAGCTCAACAAAAATGGTTGCAGGGTGTTCTGAATCCTCAACATTAACAAAAACTATCACAACTGGTTTGCATGGTAGCATTGAGGCTTTGTCAATTATCAGACATATTTTTAGATTCTGCCCAATTATGTTGCTAAACATTTCTGTTTTAATTTCATTTGCAATGAAAGCAACTATTTTCACTGTAGTTGACTCTGAATGCAATCCAACCCCCAAGATCTACTCCATTTTCAGTTTGCATTTCTACTGTTCTTTCTATATCTGAAAATGGTTTACATCTTTGGGTCAGACTGTACATTTTATAAACACTCTACAAGTAGTAGATACAGGTGAAACTCGAAAAATTAGAATATCGTGCAAAAGTTCATTTATTTCAGTAATGCAACTTAAAAGGTGAAACTAATATATGAGATAGACTCATTACATGCAAAGCAAGATAGTTCAAGCTGTGATTTGTCATAATTGTGATGATTATGGCTTACAGCTCATGAAAGTCTTTTCAGGATGTCCCCCAACAAACAGGAAAGATATAGTTTTCCATCTAAGAAGTTAGATCAAGAAGAATGAATTTCATAGGTAGATTCACAGAGCAATACTGAATTCTTTTTCTGAAATTAATTCCTCGGTTCAAAAAACAGGAATATATGTATTAGGTCCAGTACTTAGGTCACTACAAGTAGCTATTCAAGAGTTAGTGGTGTCATGGTCAGAAACAATGGTAAAGAAACATATGGATTTAAAACCAGAAATATTTTGTTGGGTATTTCAAAGGGAATACATATTCAATTTTACACATGTTAACAGCTGCTAGAATTGTGTTTGCACAACAGTGGAAAAACAAAGATATGAAAATGAATTTAAAAATATTAGAATGTGCAGAAATGAATAAATTAATGATTAAAATCAAGGAGAAGGCTTCAAATACTTTTTAACATGGGATTTGTTTTATCAATGGCTAACTAACAAAAAACAGAAGTTAGAAATCTAAAAGTATAAAAGAAAACACCAATGTTATAAGGAAAATTCACTAAAATGGGTAAGCTAACTGTTCTGACCCCCCTCCGTCCAGTACTGAACGCCGAAACAGGTTTAGCTGTCTGCAACACTTTATTGACAGTCCTCTAATCTTGCTGGCTGAAAGCCCAAACCCGACTCACAGACAAGATGTTGGCAGCAACCCAGACTCCAACAGATACAAACAAGAGCTTCTCCAGCTGGATTACAAACAGACACACAAGACAAATCAAACAAAGAGTCCTCCGGAGTAATATGAACGGTTGTGTCCTGCAAGAAGTCTCCTCCCAAAATCTCTGTTTATATAAGCTCTTGGGAAGGGCCATGCCACAACCACCTGAGCTTCATTATCTCTTAGGAGCTTGTCTCCAGAGCAGCTGTTGCCTTCGTTTCTCTGCCCTTCTCAAGCCAGCCCTTCCCCATTTAAGAAAAACCACAGGCAAAAGCACAGGCTGAAAGGAAGACTTAAGTTCTTAAGTACACCCATTAAGATAAGGGGAATCAGCAGGCAGCTTGAAAAACCAGGCGAGCCCAGGGATTGGAGGGGCAAGCAAGGTGTCAGGTTCCGAAGGGTTAGGGAAAACAGCCAAACACAGAGATGGTTTGAAAATGCAGTTTATCTTCTTCTGGCACGAACTGACCAGCAAAGCACTAAGGCAATGAATAAATTGTCAGAGCTGACATGCGGAGCTCCCCACCACCTTTTATAATTTATTTGGTAACTAGGTTAAACCCCGCCCCTGCATGTGCACACACCCATCACCTCGTGACCCAGAGTGAAAACCACCAAGTATTCAGTCATGGATTGTTCTCAGTCAGTTATCAGTTGTGGAGAGTTCTCACTGGCAATCACCTGTGGCTCACCTGTGGGCTCACCAGAGATGACATGCAGCCCCTCTACCACAGAGACAGCATCTGGGGAGATAAAAACTACAGTCAGTTAAGAGCCGAAGGACCCCTCCCCCCGGTTTTGCAGAATGTCTATGGTGGAATCTCACTACCAGGCAGGGAGCCCTACAGTCCTTACTATGAATCCATGATGCCTCCGACAGGGGATAGCCTTTCCATAGAACAAGGTATTGTAACTGCCCTCTGTGCCACCTGGTATCTAGTATATCTTGCACTTCGTAGTGCTGTTCCCGGTCTACAGTGACCAGGACTGGCAGCCATAAAGGGGCTCCTCTGATATCAGATGCCTGTATTGATTGAATCAGGCTGCAGTGGAAGACTGGGTGTGTTTTCCCCAATACAGGTGGAAGCCTTAGCTGCACTGTGACAGGGTTAACAACCTGCATGATGGGGAAAGGCCCAATGAATTTGGGGCCGAGTTTCTTACATGGCAAAGGCAGCCTGAGATATTTAGTGGAGAGGTATACCCTCTGGCCCATGTGGAAAGGTCTTTGCGCCTTCCGCCTTTTGTTGGCATTCGCTTTATATGTGGCGAAAGAGAGACGTAACCTGTCTCTCACCACTTTCCAAACCTTTTGCATCCGTGCTATCCACACCTGCGAAGTCATGTCATCTGGGCGCACTTGGGGACACTCTGGAATTGGGACAAACTCCCCCCCGTAGCCACGTGGAATGGGGTAAACCCCATATTTTTGTGGACTGCATTGTTATATGCAACTTCGGCAAAGGGGAGGAGTTCAGCCCAATCGGTCTGTTGGTACTGAACATAACATCTCAAGTACCACTTCACCATTGCGTTTGCTCTCTCCGTGGCACCATTGGTCGCGGGGTGTAAGGTTGTACTAAGTCCCTGTGAAGACCCCACCATTGCCACAAATCTGCACCAGAACCGGGCAGTGAATTACACTCCCCTGTCGGAAATTATACACTTGGGGATGCCATGGAGTCTATAGACATGGGCAATAAACAGTTTGGCCAGCTTCCTAGCAGATGGAAGGCTGGTACATGCTACAAAATGAGCCTGTTTGGAGAACAGGTCTATTATTGTCCAAATGACCTTGTTCCCTTGACTGTCCAATAAATCCATGATGAAGTCCATGGCTATCTGTTCCCATGGACGAATCGGATCTACCACCTGCTGTAAAAGACCAGGAGGCCGGCCAGGCCGGGCCTTCATGGTATTGCAAACAACACAACTCCTCACATATTCCTCTATGTCCCTCTTCATGTGGGGCCACCAGAATTGGCGATTTGCTAAATGCAGAGTCTTGATGAACCCAAAATGTCCAGCTGAGCGAACATCGTGGCAGCGCCACAGTACGGCCGCCCATACCACACTTGGTATATATAACTTTGACCCCTTCCAGGCAAAGCCCTCTTGCTGTGTTAATAAAGTTTGATTTTCCTGAAACCACTGGTCCATTGGGAGCGCTGCTTGGATTGCTTTGGGGAGGTCCTCCACCTGGACGTACAGGTTTGGTGCCGGTGGGGCCTGTTGAGTGGCTAACACCCTAGGCTGTGATGTCAGAATGATAGCCTGCACTAGATCCTCCCTTTTATTGTCATATTGTGGTTTGCGTGAGAGGGCATCGGCTAAGAAGTTCTTGCGACCCGTTATATATTTTAATTGGAAGTTGAATCTCTGGAAATATAAGGCCCACCTCACTTGTTTTGGCGACAATCTTCGCAGGGTCTGGAGCACCCCCAAATTCTTGTGATCCATCCAGACCTTGAAGGGCATCCCTCCCCCTTCTAGTAAATTCTTCCACGTCAAGAGGGCCCACCGGACCACAAACTCCCTGTCAGCTTCCTCAAGGTGTAGGCAAACAGCTGTAGGGCTCCCTCATTGTTCTTTTGTAAAAGGACTGTGGCCACACCCTCACTTTGCTGGCCAGACGCCGGAACTCTCTGATGTATTCGGCTACTGGCCTCCCTCATTGTCTTACAGCCAGCAACTCCGCTTCCACCTGCTGGGTCCTGGTGGTATCTTCAAACCTTTCCTGCAGTGCCACCAGGAACCGACCAATGTCCCCAAGTTCCACAACATGATCCTTGTAGAAATCAGCCACCCAGTCGGCAGCCTCTCCATCAATCACTGCCGTCATGGCCATCACCATGTCCCATGGTGGGTACCCCTAGTCTGGGCTTCTGATCTCCTACTCTTGGGGCCCCTTGGGCACCATATCATTCAGGACTGGTTATCCTGGACTGTCCAACATCTCCCCCTGCCTGTCGGGGTCCATGTTCCAGGGACTCTGCCACAATATCTCTCCAACCACTGCCACGTCCATTATCTCAGAAGCCCACTGCCCCAAACATTTCCTGCAGCACCTGTATGGTTTGGCTGCCCACCTCGGTGGAGTAACTCCAATCGTCATCTGATATGCACCTTTCACGTCATTGGGCGAAATGGGTTCCAGAAGGGGTGAGCGAGGGAGCATGGGGTGGAAGACCTTTGTGGTCTCGAACCCCTGGCAAGCCCAGACACCAATCCCCTGTCATTCCTGCATGGGCCTGCCCCACATCGGCCTCTAGAGGTTCTGCTGTAGGCTTCCATGCAACCGAGTGGTCCTTAGGCCTTACATCCAATGGTGCCTCTCCTGCTGGCCCTGACACAGTCTCTAGCACAGTTGTATCAGTTGCCACGGCAAACTCCTCCAAGTCTGCAGCCTCCAACCCAAGCGCTGTACCTTCAGCCATGGTGTGAGCTCTGGTGGGAGAGCTCTGAAAAAACTGTCAGGTTCCGAAGGGTTAAGGAAAACAGCCAAACACAGAGACGGTTTGAAAATGCAGTTTATCTTCTTCTGGCACGAACTGACCAGCAAAGCACTAAGGCAATGAATAAATTGTCAGAGCTGACATGCGGAGCTCCCCACCACATTTAATAATTTATTTGGTAACTAGGTTAAATCCCACCCCTGTGCGCAGTCACACCCATCACCTCGTGACCCAGAGTGAAAACCACGAAGCAATCAGTCACAGATTGTTCTCAGTCAGTTATCAGTTGTGGAGAGTTCTCACTGGCAATCACCCGGCAGTTAGTCATGTAGAGTTATGGAGAGTTCTCAGCTGGATTGCTTGTGGAGGAGGGAGATCTCCAGATCTTGGCAGCTGCCCCAGCTCCCCTTGCCCCAGTGGCAGCTCCGGGCCTGTGGCCTAGCCGGAGCTGACACAAGGCCTCAGGCAAGCACCGGCGGCCATTGCAAGCGACGTGAGGCTGGGGATTGGGGCAAGCAAGGCCTCCAGTGAGCACCGGTGCTCATTACAAGCCTGAAGCCTTGCTTCCCCCACCCCCCAATCCCCGGCCTCACATTGCTTGCAAAGGCTACTGGTACTTGCCTGAGGGCTTGCTGGCTGCCCCCCCCCCCACCAACCCTTACATCATGATGCCCGGCTGGGATGGAGCCGAGAGGGCTTGAAAAGCCAGGCAAACCCAGGGATTGGGGAGACAAGCAAGGCGAGCACCAGCGACCATTGCAAGTGACGCAAGGTCGGGGACGGGGGGGGGGGGGTGAAGCATGGCCTCAGGCGTACAAGTTCATGCTTTTTTGCTTCAGATCTTGCTTCACTTTCGCTGTTTTCATTGCATGTCCAGTAAAAGTACCTTTTCTCTAATTAAATGGAGTTGGGGGTTTTCTTTCTTGGATATTGAATGAGGCACACCTGACATTAAGCAAGATCTCTTCGCAACCATCCCAGAGTTAAAACTTCCGTGTGGGTTGCACCGACCATGTCTAACCCCTGCAGTGGCCAGGAGGACCTAGGGGCTGCTGGATCCTCTCCTCCCCTGGAAATGTAGTGGATGGCTGAACTGAATTTTGAGGAGAAATCGGTCCAACCCAGATGGTCACTGGGAGTGGGACAGATGGAGATTCATCCAGGAGTTACAGCCACCCAGCACCGGAGACCAGAGGCTGCCTGGCAGGAAGCCAAAAAAGAGGATCTTATGATGGCCCATGCGCTACAAGTTCTGCAGGAGGCCTGGGGAAATAGGAGAATGCATGAAAGTCACACCGGGCCAGAGATTGGAAGAGCTGAGCAGGCCGCAGCAGCTCAGGCACCCCCCCCGGGGGGGGTAGCCCCACAAAGGCATCGAATTCCAAAGATTCCTCCTCTAGGAGTGAATTACGGAGGAGATCCCAAAGCACTGGGATTTTTTTTTGGCTCAAGTTTGGAATTACATGCAGGAGTATGGGGAAGATTTCCCATCAGAGGCTGCCAAAGTGAGAAGTGTTACTATGGTGTTGGAAGGTACCGCAGCTGACTGGATGGTGGCTCTTCATAACGATGATTCCCCACAGCTGAGGGATTACAATGGGTTTATGACGGCACTGAGAGCATGCTTTGAAGATCCCCTTGCAAATCAGAATAATTGGGCCAACCTCCTGCCTTATGCAGAGGTTGGGTATAATTCCGTACATAGTGGTACAGGATTGACCCCTTTCAAAGTAGTGTTTGGCCAGGATTTTGTGCCTATCCCTGAATTACCCCAGGAGAAACCACAAAACCTTTCCTTGTCTGAGTGGATTAATCAACTACAAGTTATCTGGCCTGTGACTCGTAAAGCATTAGACGAAGCTCACCAAGCACATAAAAAACAAGCTGATTAAAAAGTGTGAAGCCAAAAGAATACCAGGTTGGGGATAGGGTTTTCCTGTCCACTAAGTATCTTCAGACTACCCAAAAATCGAAGAAACTTGGTCCTAAATACATGGGTCCTTTAATCTATTGTCCGAATTGTTAACCCGGTAATGGTAACATAGAGGGAAAATACAATATTTAGTGGCCTGGAAACATTTCCCTTCTTCCCACTCTGAGTGGGTGAATAAGTCCGATATCAGGGCCCCTAAACTCTTGCAGGAGTTTCATTCTAAATTCCCTGATAAACCCTAACCATGTTGTAAAAATGTTTTGTTGTTACTGTTTTCTATGTTATTTTTCTTCCAGGGATAATATCCTTTCTGCATGAGGGCCGAATGTCAGCCTCTATATCGCTTGCTTGCTATCGACTGCCATAGTAATGGGGAGGGAGGGGGCTCATGGTATTTGGGAAGGGAATCGTGCTAGTGGATATCTCAAAGAAGGGAGTTTTGTTCTCACCATCTTCTGCGCATGCTGAAGGTCCATGTTTGGGTTTGATCAAGGCAAACCATCTCTGCATACCAACTGAATGAGGCCACCTGACGATGCATGGCAGATGACACCCTTGGGGGTTGGAGATTGGACATTGGGCTGGGCCCTGGGGTAATTAGGGGGAGGGTTTTGGGTAACTTTTGATATTACGAGTTTGTGCCTTTTTGCCTCAGATCTTGCTTCACTTTCGCTGTTTTCATTTCATATCCAGTAAAAGTACCTTTTCTTGGATGTTGAATGAGGCACGCCTGATAGTTAACTTACACCAGTACTCATCCCTTCTTGCTTCTGCCGCTGGGAAAGGAATCTCAGCTTTGATGTCTGGAGCTGGCTGCACTCCAGCTGCAATCAGGCTGTCTTCGGATAGTCCGCCCTTTGCCATGATTGTCTGAGTTTCCTCCAAGCACCCCAGATATCAGGGAGCGATTGGAGAGTCCGGGATTCAGGAAACCGGGTAATCTTGATAGATTTTAAAAAGAGTTCTGACTCACAGTCAGGTTTCCGAAAGATGCCCTAAATAACTTACAAGCCTTGAGCCAAGTTTCAAAAGAAATCCAGTCATTTATTAGGAACAACATCTTGGCAATACCCACGCAGAGTCAGATCTGACCTCAGTTAAATTAGGGCTGAACTTTACCCCTGTTTCTCCCCTCCCCTCAGTCTGTGTCATAAATCACACTTGCCAACGAGGTACTGCAGCAGGTTGTAAAATTACTGTGTTTCCCTGAAAATAAGACAGGGTCTTATTTTATTTTGACCCACGAAATATGGCCTTGGTCTTATTATCGGGGGGGGGGGGTCTTATTATTTTGGGGATGCAGGAGGTGGCAAGCATGGGACTGCATGTCCTGTACCCTGTAAAAAAAAGCACCCTGTAAAAAAAATCTTGCGAGTTCAACTTTCCTGGACAAAACAGTGAAGAACATGATGGAGCTGCAAGTCTCGGGTAGGATGTGTGTCTCGCAGGCCAACTCCTCCCACCCCACCCCAATGCTAACAGAATCCAGGCTGCTTCCCTTCCCCACCGTCTCTTTAGCGAAACGGGTGGCAGGTGGGGTGGGGGAGAAGTGAGAGGTGTGTAGCGAGATGTGGCTCCTCTTGCTGCCACTTCTCCCCCCCCCCCCTCACCAGGCATGGCAGGCTTCCTCTGCAGCTTCCAAGCCAGGGCAGAGAGATGATGAAGTGTGAAACGTTCACCCCTGGGGATGAATCAGATGCTTCACTGGAGAAACGGACCCACGCCAGCCCAGTCTTCCTAAATCTCTTTCTCCCCAGATCATTCGCCTTGCAAAGAAAGCCCAACCTGACGCAAACGCCGCCTCCAGCCACCTCTTCATCCTGGTGAAACTGCGCTTTGAAAGGATGATCTGCAGGGGGGGGGGGATTTCCTGCACATTGGCAGTGGCCTCTCCTCACAGGGCTTCTCCCGATGTCCCAGGTGCAAAGCAATATCCCGTAAAGGAAGGCATGGAAATCCATACAACTGGGGATGTCAGAAGAAGCCTTGTGAGAAGAAGCCGCTGCCGATGTGCAGGAAAATTCCCCCCTCCACCTTCAGATAGTCTTGTGGCTGGCCGGAGAGGTCTTCAATGAACTTCGCTCTGTCTGTGTCTCTGCAGGCGGCAGTGTCGGCAGCATCTCCTCGCAGGGCTCATTCTTCCTTCTCTCTGGCTGATTCTCAAATATTTTCAAGCAAAACACTGCCAAGAGAGGGAAGTATCTCTTCTTCCTCCCTTGCCAAACTTTGCATGTAGGTGTAACATTTCACAAAGCTCCTTAATCCATGGCTGCTGGCTCCCTCGCTTTGTGTTGTTTATACACATACCGACATACCCACCTTTCCTGGGAATGCCATTTCCCACTCCCAAGATTCCATTTCCAAGGAAAGAAGAGCGCTGGGGCCGCACTGGACTTTCCCCCCTGCCCTGACTCCTGTCAGCCTCAACTTTGCTCCTGAAACCTTGCAGGCCACTTCTCTGCTTGAGCTCAGCCGAAGGGGGGGCTGAGAGCAAGGGCGAGATGAAGCTGATTGCTTCCCCTTTGCCTCCTCTCCCAAAAGCAGTCTCGGGCGCAGCCACTTTTGCAGCAGGAGACTCAAGCCGGCCTTCCGAAGGGTACTGTAGCAGCAGCTATCCATAATTTTTTTACCCTTATTTTGTCCCAATCCACGTGGTTCACTGGGCCACGTGGGTCGGGACGAAATAGTGATAAAAAAATTGTGGATAACTGCTGCTACAGTACCTTTCGGAAGGACGGTGCAAGGTGCATGGGGTGCATCACTTGGCCTCCTGCTGCTTTTGTGGCCGTAATCGATGGCAAAAGCAGCCGCACTTGCTGGAGGCCATGGCCTGAGCAGCACCCGCAAATCAACTGTTTTTTGAATGGCAGCCGGATCGGCTCAACTGATCCGATTTAGGAGCTGAGAAGCGCTGAGGTGACCGGGGAAGGGAAGGGCTTCCTCCTGTACTTGCCACAGCACCCTTTCACCAGGGCTTATTTTCAGGGGAGGGCGTATATTTACACCCACCTCAAAAACCAGGCCTGGGCTTATTAGCAATACATGTCGCATTTTCGGGGAAACATCGTACATGCCTCACAAGCCTGCTGTAGTAATCTGAGATCCGACTCTAGTCGAAGGTATGTGTCAGGCCTGTAGTTGTGTTCTTTTTAGGATCTTTGGCCTGCCACACTTTTTATTAATTTCCTATGCTGTTTCATTAGTGTAGTAGTTGGGAGGGGGGAATAGAAAGGAGTAGGATTGTGGAATGTATTGTTGTCATTCTTTTATAGAAGACAAGGTCGTCTTTTGTCTCCGCACCTCGACACCTGACCAGAAGCAGAGGGGTGTAGATGCCAGCGTGGAAGATGATGATTGGAACATGTGATGGATTATGGGGTGTGGGGATAAGATCATGAACTTTCAACTGGGTGGAATTCCAGGAAGAACATTAGAGTTGGAATTCCATAGACGTGCTAACTTGCCTGTATGATTAAAAGGGAACTTTAAGGATAACTTTGCCTTGGACAATGATTTAATTCTGCATGGTATTTAGAACGCCTGACAGAAAGCTTATAATATTTTTTTAAAAAAGTAAGTTAAATTTAGTTAAACTAAGACCAAAAAAATATATGAAGTGATGACGGATATTGTTAAATAAATGATTGATAATGATAATAATGTAATATTTGTATTGACATGATAAAGGGGAAATTGGATATAAATTGTAAACAGTGATTAAGAAAGGAGGTTTAGAAACTTTGTTATTAAACATAATTAATTTTTATTTAGAAAGTGTTATAAAGATGTAATGTTGCTGGATGATATTGAAAATGGATAACGGAATGCCATCATGTGGTTTTGCTTTAAATTTTGGAATATTTTATATAAAGGGACGCAAAACAATAATAGTCATATGAAGATTGAGGTATGATGATAGTGATATATATAGATATATTTGATTTGATTTATAACTATATGAATTGTAGGTGACTGTGGAAGGGATGCACGAAAGCTCTTTGTAACCAATTGACACACTTTTTACAATTTGTAATGGAAGATATTTTTGTGGTGTGTGATGTATTTTGTCTGTGTTCATTCAAAAATAAAAAAATTATATTAAAAAATTATATAGTTACCTATTAAAAATTAGATTAGAAGAAGAAGTGGTTAAGGATACAATGAGAGCATGGGCAAAGAATTTTGGTTATACGATTGAGCTAGAGAAATGGCAGCAATTATGGGAAAGGAAATACAAATTAACTATGTCAACAGCGTACAAAAAAACTTATACAAAATATTTTAAAGATGGCACATGTCACCCGAAAAGCTAGCAAAGATGTTTAAAAATCAATCAACGAAATGTTGGCAATGTCAACAATGTACGGGTTAATATGTGGTGGACGTGTGCAGAAGCAAGGAACTATTGGACTAAAATAAGAACCTGGTTAGAGAAAATGTTACAGCGAAAGATGGAGCTTAGGCCAGAGATATTTTTGCTGGGTATCCTGCCAGAGAAATATAAAAAAGAAGATATATATTTGATTATACATGTAACTACGGCAGCGAAAATTGTATTTGCACAGAATTGGAAATCAGATAAGATACCAACAGAAGAAGAGATAATTAAAAAAAATAGATTGTGCAGAGATGAACAGGTTAACCTTGAGAATAAAGGCTAAAGAGGAATCGATGTACTTCAAGATGGGGAAGATTTTATGATTGGTTGGAGAAAGGAATCTAGAAAAGAAAGCAAGAGAGAGATATAGAACCCAGTCGAGACACTATTGAATGAAAAAAAAAAGGGGGGGGGGAGAAGGGGGAAAATAGAAAATAAAGTATTACCGTGTTTCCCTGAAAATACGACATGTCCTGATAATGAGGCCATACCACATTTTTCTGGTGGGCAAAAATATAAGCCCTCCCCCGCAAATAAGCCCCCTGGACAACCCCCCCACCTCTGGCCAGGCAGAGTGCCGCTCACCAACCTAGCGGTATCCCAAAGGTGCCAAGCCGCGGGAACCGGGGAGGGAGGCAAAGGTGATCATGTTGCTTGGCGCCTTTGGGATACTGCTAGGTTGGTGAGCAGTGCTGTGCCCAGCTGAAGAGGGGGGTTGCCGGGCGGCTGCTCTCTTGCAAGCGGGCTCCCAAAGAGCCGGGCACAGCCTCATGGGCGAATGGCTGTGTTGTGCTGTCGGAGCAGCGCAACACAGCAGCCATGAAGCGACCATGCTCACAAGCAGCCACCCGGCAAACCCCCTTTCCAGCCGGGCACAGCACCATTCACTGACCTAGGGGTATCGCCAAGCCGTGTGAGTGTCTGTTTGCCGCCGCCCGGCTCCCGTGGCTTGGCGCCTTCAAAATGCCAGTGAATGGCGCTCTGCACAGCTGGAGAGGGGGGTTGCACGAGTGGCTGTTCCGCTTTTGCTTGCGCGCCTCCCAACCTCACAATGCCCTGGCCCAGCTCTCTCCGCAGAGGAAGAGCACCTCTGCTGCCACCACCGCCGCATGGCTTTTTCTGCAGTTTTCAAACCGAGTCTTCCTGCAGTGGCCGCTCTGGGCGTATGCTCTATGGTTGTGGGCCAGCTGCCGGCAGAGCGTACAACCATCAGCCGTGCAGAGAGCCATTCACTGGCATTTCAAAGGCGCCAAGCCACGGGAGTCGGGCGGCAACGAACAGGTGCTCATGCAGCTTGGCAATACCCCTAGGTCAGTGAATGGCGCTGTGCCCGGCTGGAAAGGGGGTTTGCCGGGTGGCTGCTCATGAGTGTGGTCGCTTCATGGCTGCTGTGTTGCGCTGCTGTGACAGTGCAACACAGCCATTCGCCCCTGAGGCTGTGCCTGGCTCTTTGGGAGCCCGCTCGCAAGAGAGCAGCCGCCCGGCAACCCCAAAACAATAAGCCCTCCCCTCATAATAAGGCCCAAGCCATATTTTGTGGGTAAAAAGAAAATAAGACCCTGTTATTAAACCCTGTTTAATATATATAAGTATATGTTCAAAAATGAGATATTGAGGGGGGGAAATAGTTAGGATATGATAATGAAGAAAGGGGAATAGGGAAGGATAAGTCTAAAATTATAACAGGGTTTACGGGAATACCATCCCAAAAATACACCAGTTCAGAGTTGAAAAGAGATAACCACAACAACAGAAAAGGAAAGGAAGAGAGTAGGAGAGGAGAAGAGAGGAAAGGGGAGAGAAGGAAGAAAGAGGAAAGGAGAGGAAGGAGGGAAGGGATAGAAAGAGAAGGAGAGAGGGTAGGAGGGGAAGAGGAAGAGATGAGTAGTGGAGAGGTAAGGGAAGTAGGAAAAGGAAAGGAGAAGAGGAAGGAAGAAAGTAGAGAAGGGAGGGAGGCTGAAAAGAAAAGAAAAAATAGGGTGGTGACAATGCAAAGTAGGTGTATGAGATGGTAAGAAAAGCAACCCAGGATGTATATTTTAACTTCTTATATGAAAAAACAAACATGTAAAAGTGATAAAGATAAATAAGAACAATAACTATGTGAATGTATACCTATAACTATATATAAGAGAATAAAAATTAAAAAAAACTTTTTATAAGACAATTGGTTAGACCTACTACCATTTGCCGAAGTGGCGTACAACAATGCTGTCCCTAGCAGCACCAGATTAACTCCTTTCCAAATTACCAGTGGAATGGAATTTGTCCCCATGCCTGAGATGCCCAGGGAGCCCCCGTCCTCAATGTCTTTGACTGAATGGATGGAGTCTCTTAAAAAGGGGTGGGAGAATACCAAGAAAGCCCTGGCAGACGCAGCGGAAAAATATAAAAAACAAGCAGACAAGCACCACTCGCTTCAACCCCGCTTCTGTGTGGGAGGTAAAGTTTATCTATCAACCAAATACATACAGTTGAGGATGCCTAGCAAGAAATTAGGACCTAGGTTTTTAGGTCCCTTCCCAATAGTAAAAATAATTAACCCAGTTCAGCTCAGTCTTCCCTGGATTCTGGGGAAAATACACCCAGTTTTCCATTGTAGCTTGCTGAAACCTGTGATTGGGTCTAGTTTGAGACCTCAGACTCATCCACCCCCTCCTCCTATAGTAGTACAAAGAGAGACACATTACGAAGTGAAAAAAATACTAGACTCCTGATTGCATAGAGGTCGTTTACAATATTTAGTGCATTGGAAACGGTACCCTTTGTTGAAAGCTACATGGCTAAAGAGTTGGAATGTAAAAGATGACAGATTAGTTAAGCAGTTCCATGACAAATTCCCAGAAAAGCCAAAGGGTCTCCCTGGGGCGGGGGGGTGGGGCGGGATTAATGCCCTGTGTTACTTTTGTTACAGGACAAGCTCTTCTGTTGAGGGGGAAGCCTGTCAGGCTTGGAAGCATCGTTGTATAGTGCCTCAAGCCTGCCACATATTCAAACATATTTTTCTGTGGGAAACTTGGAGGGGGGATTGTACAGAGCATGGGTGGTGTGTAGCCATAATAACATTCTTTCTTAGAAAGTCAAGGTCGCTTTGTCCCTTCACCAGGATGGATGTGGATGGGAGGAATATCTTTCTTCATGGCAATGAAGGATTGGACGATGTGATAGACTTGTGGGTGTTGGAGCAGGGGCTTGAACTTTCAACTGGGTGGGAAAACCTGGAAGCTTTCTGTTAGATTCGGGCAACGAGAGAACAGACTCCAGACGATAGTGACAAACAGCTCTTTATTTAGTAGTAGTAGTGATCCAGCTTGCTATGGGGTCGTGCAGGTCCCCTTTTATAGGGATCTGGCAGACCTCCCGTCCAATCAGAACAACCCCTTGTTCCCGCCCTAGTGGCGGACCTGAGTGGAGACTACAGCAGTTTATGCAAATATCTAACACCCCTCCCCTCTTAGATGGAGTGTTCCGGTTAGTGACAAAGTCCTGTAAGTATGCCGGTTTCTGCCTTGCTCGGGTGGACCTGCGAAGTTCGGGTTGTGCCGGAACGGGCGTGAGATCGGAGTGTCCTTTTTGTTCCGTAGCCCTGGCTGGGGATGGTAGGTTCCCCTCGCTGGGAGGCTGCTCCGCTCTTTCGTTGGTCTCAGGTTCCACTCCAGGCTCTGCGGTGCTGTAGTCGTCTGTGCTGGGAGATTCGGGTTGTTGCATCGGCTGTCTTTCTGATGGGATGAGTTCTTCATTCGATGATCGTAGGTTGGAGTGCGTTAGGCGACCTCGGAGTTGGTCGATGTGTCTTTTCCAATTTCTGCCGTCCTCCAATTCTAACAAGTAGGAACGAGGACCGGTGATACCAATTACCTTTGCCGGAATCCACAGTGTCCCCCCTGCATAGTTGTGGGCGTATACTGAATCCCCTATGCTAAAGTTCCGAATTTTGCTTGTAGAGTCTGGGGGCGATGTGGCAGAGTAATTTGGGTGTAGTCGGTCTAGGTGAGACCTTAACTGGCGACCCATGAGGAGTTCAGTGGGGCTCCTTCCCGTCGTGGCACTAGGGGTAATGTGTTGGATTAAGAGATAATGATCGATCCGTGTTTGCCAATCCCCCGGGCCCATCCTAGCGAGAGCCTCTTTTGCAGAGCGCACCATTCTTTCCGCCTGTCCATTCGATGCCGGATGGAATGGCGCGACGAGGGCATGCCGAATTCCCTGACTTGCTAAGTATGTTTCGAATTGCATAGCCGTGAACTGGGGCCCGTTATCGGAGACCAGGAGGTCGGGCAGGCCATGCGTGGAGAAAAGTCGCCGTAGTACCTTGATGACCGCCTCTGCCGTGATCGAAGTCATCAGGACTACTTCTAACCATTTGGAGTATGCGTCCACAACTATTAAGAACGTTTGCCCTTGCACTGGCCCTGCGAAATCGATGTGTATTCGCGACCAGGGTGCTTTCGGTTTGTCCCACTCCGTAGCGGGCGCTTCAGGGGGGACTGCTCTGGACTCTTGGCACGGATTACAAGTGGCTACCCATTCCTCTATCTCCTTGTCCATGTTTGGCCACCAAACGTAACTCCTAGCTAATGCTTTCATCCTTACGATCCCTGGATGCCCAACATGCAAAGCCTCTAATACATTTCTCCGCAGTTTGTACGGTACAACAACTCGACCCCCCCACAATAAACAACCTTTTAAAACCGACAGTTCATCATGCTTAGACCAAAACAGTTTGAATTCGGGTCCCACAATCCCTTTTGGCCACCCCCTCCATACCCATGTTTGCACTTGTCTGATTACGTTGTCCTTAGCAGAAAATCTTGCAACGTCCACAGAAGAAACTGGCCCTGTGTCCAAACAGTCAATCAATAGGACTGGTATTTCTGGAGTGGGGTCGGTTAACAGTTCCGGTAGCGGGCAACAGCTGAGCGCGTCTGCATGCCCCAATGTGGAATCCGGTCGATGTACTAGTTTGTAGGAATACGCAGCCAGGAAAACAGTCCACCTGGTCATGCGCGGGGAGAGGGAGACCGGTGTGGGGCGGTTTCCCGCCAGAAGACCCAGCAATGGTTTGTGGTCTGTGATAAGTTCAAAATCGCGGCCGTAGAGGTATTCGTGGAAACGCTTGACTCCAGCCACAGCTGCTAACGCTTCCCTGTCCAGTTGGCTGTAGTTTTGTTCCGCCGAACACAAAGTTCTAGAGTAGAACATGATGGGGGCTTTGTTCCCGTTTGGCATTCTGTGGCTGAGTACTGCACCGACGCCGAAAGGTGATGCATCGCAGGTCAATACCAGTGGTAGTGTTTGGCTGTACTGGATGAGTAGAGAGTCGGTTGTCAGCAGGCGCTTGACTGCGGCGAAAGCGGCCGCCTCGGAACGTCCCCAGGTCCATTTCGCGCTCTTGGCTAGAAGTCGGTGTAACGGCTCAGCGACGGTGGCTTTCTGTCTGAGAAAGACGCTGTAGAAGTTAAGAAGTCCGAGGAAGGCTTGTAACTCGGTCTGATTTCGTGGTGTGGGGGCGTCCTGTATGGCCTTAATTTTCTTCGATGTCGGGTGTATTCCCAGTCCATCGATTCTGTAACCCAGGAATTCTACGCTGGGCACGTTAATTTGGCATTTTTCCTTTTTTAGGCGGAGACCCTTTTCTCGAATTCTAGTCAAAACAGTCCTAACACGTTTTAATAGTTGCTCCTCGTTTGCAGCCGACACCAAGATGTCATCAAAATAGGGGACGACTCCTGGTATGCCCTGCAAAAGCCGTTCCATGACGTTTTGGAACAATCCCGGAGCGATGCTCACGCCGAATTGTAACCGGTTGCATTTAAAAGCACCCCTGTGCGTCACTATAGTTTGGGCCTCCGCTGTGGCGCTATCCACTGGCAGCTGCTGATACGCTTGTGCCATGTCTAATTTTGCAAAAAAAATTCCTGGCCCCAACGAGTGCAATAGGTGTTGAACCACGGGCACAGGATATGTGCTTTGTTGTAGGGCGACATTAATTGTGCATTTATAGTCTGCGCAGATACGGACTGACCCGTCTGGCTTAACGGGGGTAACGATTGGGGTTTCCCAGCGAGCGTGATCCACCGGTTCAAGGATCCCTTGCTCTACGAGCTTATCGATTTCCTTATCAATTTTGGGACGGAGCGCAAAAGGCACTCTTCTAGGTTTGAGCCGGATTGGCGCCACATTTGGATCCAAATTGATATGAAATTGGCTTTCCCACATACTTACCAAGGCCGGGGCTAAACACATCCTCGAACTCCTTAAAAATCCCTTCAGCGCTGCTGTTACCCACGGCGTTGATTCCAGTAACTTCTAGCCCCAGGGCTTCGAACCAATCCAGTCCCAGGAGGCTCTGTAATGGCGCGCTGGCAACGGTCACGGGCAGCTGGGCTGTGATGTCTTTGAACTGCACTCGAAACATGCCTTGACCCACGATGGGGACCCTGTTCCCCTGGTAGTCTCGAAGCAGGATGTCTGGTGTTCGCAGTTGGCGCTTCTTTAGGCTCGGTATCGCCTTTTTCATTGCTGACCACGAGATGATCGTCAGGGATGATCCCGTGTCGACTTCAAGCTTGCAAGGGGAGTCCTCCAGGAGGACAGTGAGTTTCAGCTTTTTTGGCCGCTTTGTGCGGACCTGACCTATCGTTGTGAGATAGGTTCTCAGTGGTTCTCTCTGGGTATGCTCTCTCTCGGCTCCCTGGGAATACTCTCTCTCAGTTCTCTGGGAATACTCTCTCTCAGCTCTCTGGGAATACTCTCTCTCGGCTGACTCCCTCGGGTCTCTCTCTGGGCGCCCTTTGTTTTTTCGCCAAGCCCCTGGGTTGGGCTTCTGTCGGCGATACATTGGAGGCTGCCATTGTGTGGCAGGGACTTCGCTCCAGCACACTCTTGCAATGTGCCCAAGTTTGTCGCAATGCGAGCAAACAACGTTTCTGAAACGGCAGGTAGACCGGGGATGATTCCCACCGCAGCTTGCGCAGGGCAGCAAACGGAATTCGGATTTCCGCGCCGGTCTTGTGTGACTGCTGCGCATGCGATGGCTGTCTTCGTACTCGCTGTCCTCGGTTTCTTGATCGGTGGCCTCGTAATGCACCCGGGCTTGTCTGGCTCCTGGCTGGATTGCGCTGTACCCCCGTTGTATCGTTTCTGCAGATCTGTCCGCTGATTCAGAAGCTCTTGCCTCATCTAGCGCAATCTGCAGGTTTAGGTTGGATTTGGCCAACAATCGTTTTTGCAATGAAATGTCTTTTAACCCGCATATGAGGTGTGCCAGGATTTGCTCGTCCAGGTCCCTGAACTCGCAATGTGTTGCTGCCTTCCGAAGTGCTGCAACGTACTGATTTATGGATTTGTCCGCCTTCTGGTTCCACGTGTTGAATTCCTGGCGGCGAACGTGGCGGGAAGTTTTTGGCGCGAAATGCGTCTGCAGTGTCTGCTGTAGCACCGTCCATGTTACCGCCTGGATGGGGGTTGGCTCCGAGAGATCCCTGGCCGTTTCGAAGACTTCTCGACCGCAGTAGCTCAGGAACATATTCTTTTTCCGGGAGTCCGGTACTCCCATGAGATCGTTTGCCTCGAGGAAACATTCGAATCTCAGCATGTAGGATTCCCAATTCTCGGTGATTGGGTTGTAAGGAGTTGGTGGAGCGTGCATCGCCATCTTGTCCTGCGTTTGAATTTGCCGCGCTGAGATGGCTGCCGGAATTTCCGCCGAATTCCGGGCTGGATCGGATCTGTAGATTCTGGTAGTAGATCTTCATCTTATCTGCCTCTCAATCCCACCTTCGTCGCCAAAGTTAGATTGGGGCAACGAGAGAACAGACTCCAGACGATAGTGACAAACAGCTCTTTATTTAGTAGTAGTAGTGATCCAACTTGCTATGGGGTCGTGCAGGTCCCCTTTTATAGGGATCTGGCAGACCTCCCGTCCAATCAGAACAACCCCTTGTTCCCACCCTAGTGGCGGACCTGAGTGGAGACTACAGCAGTTTATGCAAATATCTAACACTTTCAGATTCGGGTTTTCACAGATGTGCCAACATGGCTCTTTTAATAAATTGGAATTTTGAGGAACCTCTTGCCTCGGATTCTTATTTTATTTTGGATGCTATTTGCAACCCTGACACTTGCAGGGCCAGCGTAATGTGCAACATGTTTATACCAGTGTAATATACATAATGTTATATACATATATGCATATGTGGGAATGAGTGCTAGTTATAACTTATTTGGGTTTAGGGGTTTCTTTTTCTTTTATTTAATGAGTTATTGAGATGTATTCTGTGTTTTCAGGGGAGTTAGGGAGGCTTATTCAGTTTCATTGTACACATGTTGTGCATTGACAATAAAGGTTTGATTTTATTCAGAGCCATTAAGAAAAGGGGAATCAGGCTAAAAATAAACTCTCCAAGGTAAACTGAAACTCCCCTTTTCCTGCCCGACAGGATTAAACCCCAAGGACAGGAAAAACAAAAGACATGAGACCAAGATTAACCCAGGAAAACAGGAAAACAAAACCCAGGGCAATCAGAAACACATCAAAACCCATCAAGATGCAGGAGCTGCAAAGGAAAATTAAGCATTAAAGGCTCAGATTCACATTCCCAAGGTCCTTGCAAGCCAGGAACGCTCAAGCTGTGTCACTTTTTGCTTCTTGCCTTCCTGTTGCAGAAAATGACAGGCATTAGACTTCTCAGGATGCAGGAAAAGTTTATTTGGCAGCCAGGTTCAGAAAGGTTAGCCCATGGCTAACGTTGCTAATTTCTGAACAAACTTCATTATTGAAGCACGCATTCTTATACATTCTCAAAGACAGTGTAACACGGAAACACTTAACTCATTTCTTATTGGTTACCTTGAGGAAAAAGCCTTATAAGGAGATGGGGGTCTTACTTCTCCTTTTGTTACAGGTAAGGGCTACGTGTCATTAACGAACTTTATTTGAACCTTGTGGTTTTGGACTTTTGACATAGGGACATTTGCTGGAACATGTTGTGGTTGAAGCAGTGGTGGGTATCAAAATTTTTTAGAACCTCTTCTGTAGGTGTGGCCTGCTTTGTGGGAGTGGCTTGGTAGTCATGTGACTGGGTGGGCGTGGCCAACTTGTAAAATGTGGTGAAACTCACTTAACAACGCTCTTGCTTAGAAACCAAAATGTTGGCTCAGAAACTGGTATTTGAAGCATGCAAGTCTTAAAGCTGTCAAGTTACAAGACCTAACCCTTTAGAAAAAAAAAAACCCCAGGGGTGTTCAAACTTGACAGCTTTAAGACTTTATGGTTTAGATAGGACTCTTAGAGGTGGGCGGGGTGATTGGTGAGCCAGCCAATCAGTGAGCGGCGGGCAGGGCAAGCGTGGTACAGACGGGTGGGGGGGGGAGGGAGCTGGAACCGGTTCTAAACGGCACGGTACATTTGTGGAACCTCTTCTATAGAAGAGGTAAGAACTGCCAGGAACCCACCCCTGGTACAATCCTTGTTTTATTGATTTCATGTAATATTCTAATTTTCTGAGATTGTGGATTTGGGGTTTTCATGAGCTGTAAGCCATAATCATCACAATTATGACAAATCACGGCTTGAACTATCTTGCTTTGCATGTAATGAGTCTATCTCATATATTAGTTTCACCTTTTAAGTTGCATTACTGGAATAAATGAACTTTTGCACGATATTCTAATTTTTCGAGTTTCACCTGTATGTGGGATCAAGAAAGGAGGTGGGTGGGTAATCACTGCCCAGGGCAGGGGAGCAAAAAAGAAGCTGTCTCTCTGTTTGTGAGGTGCCACCAAAGGAGGTCACACAGAAACTACATTCAGACGACAACTTGCTCCCCCCCCCCCCCATCATGGTTTTCTTAGTTTGAGGGATTCGCAAAACGTGCTGCCCTAAAACGTGGTTGGCGTTGCAAAGCTAAGGATCAATTCAGTGTTGTCCATCTTGCCAGAGTGCTTGGCAAAAGAGCTGCAGCAGGAATGCGGTCTGGGGAAAGCCCCCCATGCAGGCTAGACTACCCTATGACGTACAAAACAGAAAATCAATTGCAGATGGCTGGATGGGAGGTGGTGCCCCCCCCCCCCCCCGGTTCTTCTCCTTCTTAGGCTTGTCTTGCTCCCTTTTTTGCTGGCGGGGAGGCGGAGAATCTGGGCCGGAAGCCGAGGAGGGAGGGGGAAATCCGTGGGCTTTTTCAGTCTGCGCGGTCACCTCCGCCTCCTCCTCGAGCTCTGGCTTGTGTCACGGGGCACTAACGACAGCAGCCTCCTCCGCATCCCGTCGCCATGGCAACCTTTTGTTGCCTCCAACGCTCGAATGGTCCAGCCGAGGAGGGGGGCAGCAGGGGCGGTATATAGGCCAGGCTTGGGTGGGTGGGAGTCAGGGAAGAAAACTCCAGTTCCCCACCCAGAAAAGAGGAAGGCTGGAGAAATCCTGCGGGAGGGAGAGGAGCTGTACCGGGAGGACAGAAGAAAATACATTTATTATATTGATTAATGTAAATGGTACAGACGCTGCTTATACAGAGTGGGTATTTGGAAGGAGAGGAGGAAGAAAAAGCGAACCCATCTGGAAACGGAGAAATCCTCAGCCTTCTTCCGCAAGGGAGAGAGCAGATTTCTTGGCAGAGAAGAGTTGGAACTATCCTGAAAGTCTCCGTTGAAAAACAGCATTTGACTGGTAAAGTTTTTCATCTTTTTCCCGCAAAATTGGGCATTGAGGATTAACTGGAGTTGACATTGCTGTTTTTGTAAATTCAGAAATAATTATTTCTAAGGTGGGGCCTTGGGGAGAAGGGGATAAGAGGAGGGATGAGGGATTGAATATTTGGGAGTGGGATGGCCTTTGAGACTGAAGAACATCCAATGAAGGAATTGGGGGGGGGGGTGAGAAAGTAAGCTGCCCCCAAATGCAGAGGGGCTAAGAAGAGAGGTGCATGCGAATACATATTCATGTATACATCATATAAATTTAATAAATATGTTGTGATTAGCTGAGGTGGGGAGCAGATCAACTTGTTTTAAAATTGTGACCCGACTATAGTAGCTACCATGCCTTTACAAGACTCATGGCAACATACTGTACAAAATATGAGCAGAGACTTGCTCAGTTGCTGTTAGAGACCATGACAGTAGCACAAATACTATTACTTAGCCAACATCGTATTGTATTATTAAATGTTTACATCAATTTGTCTTGCCATCAACTCCCAAAAACAATTATTGGCTCTTCTGCTCTCCATACACCATATTTGTACCTTATCCATCACTTTCTTCTCCCTCTCTCCTCCGCCTCCCTACCGCCTTTCTTCCCTCTGTCGCCCTTCTCTTCTCTCCTTCCCCTTCCTGTTTCCTTCTCCTCTCTCCCCTTTCCACTCCTTCTTTCTCTCCTCCTCTCCCCCCCCCCCGCCCTCTCTCCTCTCCCTTCCCTTCTTCCCCTCTGCTTCACACTCTTCATCTCATTTACTTGGTGTATTTCAGCTTCTGAGTGAGCTCCATTTTATGTTGATGGTATTTATAATTCCTTTTCAATATACATATTTAATTTTAACATATATCTTCCTCCTTTTTTTAAGAGAGGGGAAAAATGTATACATATATAGTCATTATGCTTTTAACCCCACCACCACCACCCCCAGCCTCATTTTGGCCGAGATGTAGACCTGGTTACAATTCCCAGCTATTTTCATCATTATATTTATATAATTATGCATCCTTACATGCCCCCACCTTGTGATTCTGTCTTTAAATCTCAATAGTTTCCCATTGTACATATATTTCATGCTCCCTCTCCATTTTTCCATATCTTGGTTTAGGTTACCCTTAATTGTCTATAAATGGCAATCCTTACTATTCAATGTTCAATATAATTCCCTTAATCTACTATATAGAATAACAAGCGGTACACATCTCATTTTGTTCATCATCTTAAAAGTTCTATATATGTCCATGTTTTGTATATTTTGACCCATGCTTAATTGTCCTTCTAATTTCATATTCAATCAATTAGCAACTCAGTTTAATTATCAAATATAAAAGTGAATCACAAACCTCTGCTTTACAATCTCGCCATATCAATTTCATATTTGTCCATATTCCATATATTTTAACCTTTATTTAATTATCTTTCCAGTATCATAATCAATCAGTTAGCAACTTAATTTTATTGTCATATTTAGGAGTAAAATATATATAACAATTTCTAGTTGTCTGATTTTTTCCTAGTAAGTCTTTTGTCCCACTTCTCTATTTCTGCCTTCCCCCTTTTCTTTGTTTTGACATGTCCACCCTCTTCAATTTTCCCCAAACCAACGTCAAAGAAATCTTTTATATTTCCCTTTGATGGGGCATAACCTCCTTCTTCAATTTTCCTTATGCCACTGTCAACCTCCGAAACATCCTTTGTCTGCTTTTTATTTCCTTTTGTTGGGACACATCCCTCCTTTTCAATTTTCCCTATACCACTGCCAAGCCCAATGGAGTTTTTTGTCTGCTTTTTATTTCCAACTGTTTCTACCCCTTCGTTATCTCTCCCCCCTTCTTCCTTCCCTTCTTCTTTAAATACCTGCTTCTCTGAATTCAGAATTCTATTGAGGCTTGATTTTAATAATTTATGCATATTTTTTATAATTTCACGTAGTTCTTCAAATTCCCACCTTTCCATAATGTCTAGTTCTAAAGTTACAGTTCATTATACAGTTCTTATTTCAGAGCTCTGGTCCACTTTAAATTTATCTAATTCAGCTGTTGTGGATAAGAACAACGGGACCCATCTTGGTCTTTTGTTCTTTCTTAATGTCCAGTTCCAAAATTGCAGTTAGTTATACAGATCTTATTTCAATGTTCTGGTCCACCTTAAATTTAGCTACTTCAACTAATATGAAACCGGAAGAAAAGCTGGAGCCATCTTGATCTTTTGCAGAAAAAAAGAAAAAAAAACGTATTTTCCCAGCTCTTGACCTTGTTATTATTTTTTCTCTTGCCACTCTCCACCTTTCTTTGCCCACAGTTGCTCAAAACATATCAATTGGAACACACTTGCATACAGCCAAACCCGGGTATGTTTCTTTTGCCGCCTGCTTTTCCACGTTCTGATTTATGGCAGTTGGTTACCGTATTTTTCGGAGTATAAAACGCACCTTTTTCCCTCAAAAAAGAGGCTGAAAATCTGGGTGCATATTATACACTGAATACAGCATTTTTTTCCTGAAACCTCGCCCCTTCACCAAAATGGCTGTGCTTAGCTTGTAGGAGGCTTTCAGAGAGCTCCTGGGGGCTGGGGAGGGTAGAAATGAGCAAAAGGTGGTCCATTTTTTTGCTCAATTTTGCCTGCCACCCCCCAGCTCCCAAGAGTACTGTATAAGCTTCCTAATGCCCTTTTTTTGCTTGTTTTTGCCCCCCCCCCCGGAACACTCTACAAGCCTCCTAAGGGCTATTTATGCCCTTTTTTGAAAAAAAAAATGAGCCCGTTTTTGTGAAAAACGGCCCATTTTTGGGAGGTTTGCAGAGTGCAAAACCTTTTTTTTAAATTTGCCTCTTCAAAACCTTGGTGCGTCTTATACTCCGGTGTGTCCTATACTCTGAAAAATGCAGTAATTAAATCTTCCTGCACAAGCAAAATTAGGTTATCAGTGAGAAAATAGCATTTTTTTCTTGATCTTTCTCCCTTGTTGCATTCCACTTCTCATTAATTGGAGTTGCTTAAGATATATTAGTTGGAAGACATTTGGACGAAGTAATTTCTTTGGAATGTTTGGTTTCTATTTCAAATCCAAAACCAAATTTAGAGTTTGTATTTGAGTGGGTTTGTCACTTCTCTGCTTTCTCCCTTTCTGTCCGAATTGCTTCAAACAAATGTCTTTTTTGGGGGACTAGTGTTTCAACCCTCCATTTTCCTTTCTTTCTTTCCTTTTGTCAAAATCCAGATCTGTCTAGTAATATTATTTGTGCTCTAAAGATTCTTTGCCTTTTCCAAATTTTGATTTATGACTGTGGGTTAAATGAATTTTCTTACCGGTCTTTCAGAGTAGATGAGTTCTGAAGGAAGGAGAATTGGAAATGAAGCATTATGTAAGGGCTATTAAAGAGAGTGCAGAACTGAAGCCAGATACAAAGATTGGTGTCCTTTGAGAGGGATGGAAGGGGACTTGTGCCCTGGCAAAAGTCAAAATGGTGTTGGAATGACTGCTCAAAAACTTGTGGTAAACAAAGAAGATGGATTTTGGCAAGCCTCTGTTGAAGTGAGGTTGTGTTCTCAAACTGGCATCTAGAGCACAAAGCTGAAAGTGATGGGCAGTTGACATTGGGTGAGCTTAAATTTAATTTATTTCTTATAATGTTTTTCATTTGCCCAACATTGCAGGGATAGCTATATGTAGGGGAAATTGTGTATAATTCAGGGGTTAAAATCAAGTATGTATAGTGAGTACGGTCTGCATCTTTTAAAGTTTGAAAACTAGACAATTCAGCATCATAGATGTTTCTGTGGGGAAGAAAGTTTGAAACCGGGAGGTTTTGATGGAAATGGAAAATGAAGGAATAAAGTAGCTGGCAGCTGAAATCAGAATACCCAGAGTCTCTGCAAATGAAACTAGGAGGCAAAACTAGATAGGGAAAACAATGTAAGTAAAGTTGAAAGTTAGAAGTTAGAAAGTTAGAATTTTAGAAGCAGCATATTTATTAGGTCACCCTTATTCTACTCCAAATGCAAGCATACCTGAATTGAAAAGGGGAGACTATTTTTTTCAGAATTTGGGCTGTGGAGTTATGGTACAAGATACAAGTTTCAAGGTAAATGGGAGGACAAATTGGCTTGCTGCACTATATCCTATTCTTATATAAAGAACTCTAAATAGCATCATATTCTTAAACCTGCAATCCTATCCTGAAAGACCTTGGGACATTCAGAGACATCATCTATATCCCACCAGCACACCAGATAGCAGTAGAAATCCTGATCTTCCCTTTAGGAAAGGAAGGTTTTTAGTTTTTTTAGTTTAGGTCCTTAGTCAACAACTGGGGCAGGGAAACAAAACCTATGGGGAACAGTGAATGCAAACTGGACTTTTCTTCTCCTGGTAAAAGGTGAGGAGAACCTCTGGTGCCAAAACTGCCTCTCTCCCTTTGCACCAATCTTGAGGGAATATGAGTCACAATTTAGTATCAGAACTTTCCCCACCCTGATTTTTGAGCCCATGGCTGTGGTGGTGAAAGCGGGAGGGGTGAGAGGAGTGGCTGAGAAATGCGCATTAACAGTCCAGGCTGGGGCGAATCCTAGGGATAATAGAGAGTCCACTGCCCCTTTAAGAGGCTGTCTTCTCCCTCCCCCATTCCTCCATTTCCCCATCATCTGCATCCCCCCCCCTCCTGTGCATTATTCCTGCAGCATCATAGTTTCTAGTTCCTTCCTCTCCCTCCCCTCCCTGTCTAGCCTAAGAAGCAGGGGTCCCCTCTGGACATCCGCAGCTTCTGGAGAGCTCCAGAGGAATGACTGAGGTAGGATATGGGGAACTATTTAGCTTTGCAGAGAAGTAGAACTTGCTGATGTTTGGGTTGACCACCCTTATTTCAGGCCTTCGTGTACTTATTCCTGCCTGTTCCTTCTCCTTCTGTTCCACCGCCAGTTTTATCCTGCTTCATCATATTGTTTGCTGACTGCAGCTAATTCATTGGTTTTGTTGGCTCCAAAATCTGTTTCTCTCTCTCTCCCCTACTTCATCCCATATCTCTGCAGGTCCCATGCTCCTCTCTTACGAAAAACAACAGCAAAACAATTCGTTAGAATAAAAAAGAGAGTTAAAGCTTTGCATTTGTGGGGCAGGTCAAGTTTAAGGCATGAGAAATCAGAATATTAACCTTTAATTGTTAAAGTGTACCAATTCTTAAGACTTTGCTTCTTTTCTCTCACTCTCTCTCCCCCCACCCCCACCCCTTAGCTGTTATGTATGCTGAACCATCCACCATGAATTTCCGGAACCATGGGTTCTTTCGCCGTTCTCCACCCACTTCGGTGGCAAAGCCATCTCCTGCTGCCGGGAACACATTGTCGGTTTTAGGAGGCATTGCTCAAATCTCTCCTTGTCTCTATCTCTGCTCTGGCAATGCTGCATCGAATAGACACATGGTATACTCCCGGGCAGTGACCTGTGTAGTAAACGCTACCATGGAAATCCCCAATGCCAACTGGCCAGATATTGACTATGTGAAAGTGCCTGTTCCAGACCTCCCCCATGCTCCACTGTCTTTGTACTTTGACTCTGTGGCCGATAGGATACACCAGACAGGGAAGAAGAATGGAAGAACTCTAGTCCACTGCGTGGCAGGTGTCAGTCGGTCTGCCTCCCTCTGTATTGCTTACCTAATGAAATATCATCGGTTGAGCCTCTTGGATGCTCACGAGTGGGTGAAGAGCAGGCGACCGGTTGTAAGGCCCAACGCAGGTTTCTGGAGACAGCTCATTGAATATGAATGCAAGCTGTTTGGCAAGAACACCGTCAAGATGGTGCCTTCACCTGTTGGGTTGGTCCCAGATGTCTATGAAAAGGAGACCCGTGGGCTGGTCCCCTTGTCGAATTTGAGATAAAGACTATCATTGAAATGTGCTGTGGACCACCTTGACTTAGAATGAAAAAGTTCCACTATGTTAGGACATTTAACAGGACTGTTCAAACATTGCTAAGAACCTGTATCTTGCTTACAGTCTGAGATAAGAAATGGTTAAACACAAACGTACAGGCAGTAAAGATTACTGTACTATCTAAGGCAGAGGAGACTCCAAGGTCTTTATAAATTAATCTCTGCATAGTAAGGAGAAATATATTTCCCTTTTCTTCCCCCTTCTGCTTCAAGAGTTTCAGAAATCCTTTCTTGGGTTTGCTTTAATTTGAATAAGCACAATACACTTTCCTTTCTGGTGAGTTAAGCCCTAAGGTGATGTGAATTAAAATAATGATTCATCCAAAGAGTCAGGATTTTGAGGAATGCACATAAACTCTGAACAGCAGCAGCCAAGAATCTGGGAAGGGCACAACTATCAACAATAGGTATGTCAACTCTACAAGGGAATGTTATTTCATACATACATTCACTAAGCAGGTTGCAACTTGGCCACGGTATTCCACTCTTGTGGGGAAGATAGGATTTTTTGAATATTGGCTCAGGTTACACTCAAACAGGGTAGAGATGTAATTAGAAAGGGGTTGAAGAACAAATGTGCCTGTCAAGCCTTCTTCATACCCCTTGTTAAGATTCAACTGTATGTACCAGGGAAGCTTTCTCAACACACTGCACCTTGAAAAAGAGAGCATCTTGAAAATTAACACTTTCACAGTCAGGTGAGAAGTGAAACTTCAAAAATGTTTAAAGCTACATAGTGAACAAGTAGTAGAGTCACAATTTGGTGTGAGCAAGCAGTCCTGTAGTTTTGATTATATGATTTATAGTATTTTATAACAGGTGAAGTCTTTCTAATAATACAAAGGTATAAAATTGGAAGGTGTATCCAGAGTTGAGCGAATATCAAGTGAGGTCTAAGTGTGGTAGAGGATATCAAATAGGAGGTGGGATGTCCAAACCAGTCAGCATATCAAAATGGTTTAAATTAATTATTGAAGCACAGGTTTGGACAATACATCCATAATAATTATAGGAAGATGTAATAAAAACGGAGAAAGAATGAATCGGTTTCCTTTTAGATATGTTGAAATGGTAACTCCCAACTTTTATAGACAGTGTGGCCTTGATCAATTGTTGTCATTCCAGCATACCAAGAGGGAGAACCATGTTTAAAGAAAGCTGTCTTAAAAGAACTCTATTAGGGACAACTTCTGGAGTAAAATGTCAGCCTAAACGGAAGAGGCCCAGATGTGTTTTTGCATAAACATCACATAAGCATAGTCAAATCTATAACCAACATGTGGGTCTATGCTTATGAAAGGAATGGCTTAGCAGCATTTCATAACTGTATTTCTCTGTCCAGAACAAACAATATAGTTCAATCCCATGTTAGATTGTTTGACTGTATTGACTTTTCAATACAATTGCTAACTGGGTGTTTCACAAAACAGTAACTTACAGTAAGTTTTATATGGGAGTTGAAGTCCACATTGTTGCTGAGATTGAGAAACATTGGTATAGACCATCTAAGCAAGCCATTCAGAAATCTATTTCATTTATGTAGATAGAAAATGGTCACTTCCCACATTTACAATAGAGAAACTGAAAGGATAGTACATTTTTTGCAAGCAAAGTTGTCTTTTAGATCTTATTTTTTAATGGATATGTAACAGGTTGGATATCTGCCATGAAAAATGTCTCATATTTTGGTATTTTACATGGGGACGAGGATATGATAATACAGGGGTGACTTTTTTGTGAGGAAGAAAACTCAGATGGATTATTTTAACTTTTTGTTTGTACACTGTTCTAGATTTAAATTTGTCTAGTGAAGGACAATTGCATATAAATGCACACAGTTTTGCATAAATCTAAAATTTTCATTTTCCCCACATATATTTTTAGTTGTTCAAGCAGTGGTATTAACAGAAGGGTTTGTGACTGAAATTCATGACTAGAAGTGATCCCCCTCCCTACCTATCAGAAGGAAACCTAAATCTCCCCAAATCTCAATCTCCCTCCCTCCCCCTCTCTCTCAGTATTTGCTTCATTTTATCAGAGTTCAGAGACTAAATAGGGTCAGATCTTTGTAATATTTGGATAGAAATCATTAGTGGTGTCTTAGACATGTCCAGGAAGTCACCACAAGGCAAGCTCAACTCGAAGGAGAGGTTACCTTTTAACCTCCCAAAATGCTCATATCTGAATGGGTGATTAATTATAAACCCTTTTAAGACTGAATGTGGCATTAGCAAATCTAAGAATTGTGCAGGTGTTCAGAGCATACCTTCCTTGCAAAGTGACTTTTGGGTTGGATCCACAAGTAGAACTTGAAAAGGTTCCATGGAAGAATTTGCTCCAGGGTTTTCCACACAAGCTGGTTTTCCTTTCAAATGGTAAATGTGTGTATATAATTAGTTATCTAAGGCTCTGCTTCTTTGCCTTGGCCACTTGAATATGTGTGGACTTCAATTCCCAGAATTTTGGGAATGGAAGTCCACACATCTTCAAGTCGCCATGGTTGAGAAACATTGATGTAAGGTCTCTGTATACATTTGTAGAAAGTTAGCACCAGGGGTGGGTTCCAGCTTCTTCTACTGCCGGTTTGCTCAGGGACACGCTTCGCACACGGGCTTTGCGCACGTGCTTGATGTGCACTATGCACAGTAGTAAAAAAAACCCTGTGCATGCGCAGAAACAAAAGACAAGATGGCGGCACCTATGGCGCCGCCAATAGAACCAGTTCGGGGGCGTGGCAGGCCGAGTTACTTCCTCTTGGCTGAACCAGTACGAACCAGTAGGAACCCACCTCTGGTTAGCACCCACCCCTCTCTCCTAGAAGAATGAAATATGTTAGGAAATATTAAAAAGGCAGAATATTTCCCCTAAAAGAAATAGAAATCTTAAGACAGAAACTCAACCCCAGCTCCCTGCCCCCAGCAGATATTTTGGTTAGCTACAAGACAAAAGACTGGGCCAGCTTATCTACAAAACAATAGACCCATGATGGCGAACCTATGGCACGCGTGCCACAAGTGGCATGCGGAGCCATTTGTCAGGGCACACAAGGCGCTGCCCTGTCAGCTGGCCAGCTGAGTTCACCTTTTTAAAAGCTATTTTTCGCCTTCCCCAGGCTCCAGAGGCTTTATAGGAGCCTGGGGAGGGCGAAAAGAGCCTCCCCCGCCCCCCCGGAGGCTTCAGGGACCGTCCGGAGGCTTCCCTGACGCCTTCGGAGCTCTTAAAACGACCCTCCGAGCAAACCGGAAGTGACTTCCGGGTTGCTCGGAGGGTCGTTTTAAGCGTTCCGAAGGCTTCAGGGACCGTGCGGATGGCGGAGGGAGGGGGGACTCTATAGCCTTCCTGCCATGCGTCCCGCACAGGAATCCGTCCCCTCGGGGCTTTGCACAGGCGTCGCAAGGGTTAAGCCGAAAGGGAGGGGAAGGGGGAGGGGGAAAGCGAAGGGGGCTCTGTTGTCAAGGCGACGGCTCGGAGTATTCCGGATCGTACCATTGTGAGGGCAGCGCGGGGGGTGGGTGGTGCAGACCAACCAAGCCCAGCCCAGCCTCCTCCTCCTTCTCCTTCTCCTTCTCCTCCTTTCCCCCTCTGGCTCGAACGCGGTGCCGGGGCCCGGCCGGCAGCGAACGTGTCGGAACCTGCCGACCGGAGGAAGAAGGCGAGAGGCGGGTCCTGTGAACGGGGGCAGCAGCGGCGGCGGCGGCGGCAATAGTTGCAACTCGGCGGCAGGCCGCCCCGGCTGGGAGACAAAGGAGGGGAAAGGCGGCAGGCAGCCGAGCTCCGAGGCCAGAGCCACCCACGGGGCTGAGCACGAGGCGGTGCGGGGCCGCCCGAGTCCGGGATCGAGGCGGCTGCGCGGCCTGCCTGGTGTGGCGCGGGTAGAGGAGGAGGAGGAGGAGGCGGCGAGGGCAGCACGGCCGAGGCCCGACGGACTTCCCTTCGGCCGAGCCTGTCCTGGCGGCGGCGGCGGCGATGTGAAGGCCAGGCCCTGGCGAGCGCGCCGAGGCTGGGCGGAGCGGCGCAAGGACGCCGGGCCCGAGGCGCGGCGGAGGCGATCCAGGCCCGGGTGATGGAGACGCACGTCTCGTGCCTGTTCAGGGCCTCCGGGGGGGGGCGGGGGAGGCTCTTTTCGCCCTCCCCAGGCTCCTATAAAGCCTCTGGAGCCTGGGGAGGGCGAAAAAATCATGTAAAAATGGGGGGGGGGCGTTGTGCGTGCATGCGCACTGGGGGGCGCGTGTTGCATTATGGGTGCGGCACGCCTGCACACGACCCCCCCCGCGCTCCCCCCACTTGTGGCACGCGAGCCAAAAAAGGTTCGCCATCGCTGCAATAGACCTTCAGGACAAAATAGGATTAGCCGTCTACCCATCTAGCAACAGAACTCACCACATGGCACCTGGGGAGATTGCATCACCCAGCAAGGTTCAACAAAGCCTGGGACTCAAGACAGCCTACAAATTTACCCAGTGTTGGGATTCACAGCTCCGGTGCATGCACACGCGAATGTCTCTGGTGCATGCATGCATGAATGTGTCTGGCACATGTACGCGTGCATGGCTCCGGCACATCCACGCATGCGGCTCTGGCACATGCACACGCTCATGCCTCCGGCGCATGCGTGGTGTCCGCCACGTGGCGAGGGTCAACCGAGCAGCCTTTCGGGGCCTGCTCCACTCCATCTCTGCTCTCTGGGGCAGCAGCTGCTTCTCTCCACCACTCCTCTTGCTGGGAGGGAGAGCGTCTCGTGTGCAATTTAGCAGCTGTGAGCTGCCACTTTCCTCTAAGTCCCATCCGGAAAGTGCGCAGCACAGAAAAACAGCAGCCATGTTGAATGCTGCTTCTCTGTACTGCATGCTTTTCAGATGGGACTTAGAGGAAAGCAGTGTCACTTTACCCCTGCATTGCCCCATGGGAGTCTGACAACCAATCAGAATACATTTCTTTCACAGGAACAGGAAGTAAGTTCAAAGCCCAAGAGAGGGTATAAATATCTCTGTCTCTGAGGTGGGGTGTGGGAGGAGTCACTGAATGGGTATTGTTATGGCCCAATTGCCTGGAGACTGAGGTATATCTGAGGACACTCCCTCTGTTCCTCCTGGTGACTCCCCAGATTAACCTCAGTCTTCGGCCTAACAGGAGCTATTCAGTGACTCTCCAGGAATTTTTTTATTTTTTTCAGTTAGTTTTATTCCAGATCTTTTTCGCTTAGAAGAGGATTAGTTTTTTACCATCTTGTACCTTCTGCTCTCCTGCCTCATTTTCGCACCCTTTTTTCTGGCTGCCTAAACACGAGCCGCGCTCGTTGCAGCCTCCCAGGCCCTGAACTGCTGGGTCCCGCCGGAGGGTGGGGCAATCCGAGCTTCGTGACTGCTGCCTGAGGAGAAGAGGGCTTGGAGGATCCCGGCAACGTCGCAGGCAGCTAGAAGAGGAAGGAGCGGCTCAATCGGAACCCCTCCAGGCAATCGGACCGTGTGATCGGCGGTCGCCATCTTGGGAGCCAGGGCGCATGCGCAGAGCACCAGGAAACTGAGATCAGTCTCCGCAGCTCTCCACGCCGCGCAGGAACGTCGGGCCTGAGCTCCTCCAGACATCAGGGAGGGCCATCGCAGGCGGCGCAAATCCATCTTCTCGGCCCGCAGGTCGGCGGGGCATCAGGAAGGTGGAGCATCAGGATTCCCCTGTTCCTAGGATGACCAGTAGGAGGACTAGGGACTGCATCAGTCCCTCCCCAGCTAGATCACGCTCTCCCCGCAGGCCACCTAATTTAGTGGAGGAACCTGGCTATCCAAGTCCAGGGAGACACTCGAGGGAGGGCAGCCCCTTGTCCCCCCCTCTGTCTTTTTCACACTCTCCAAGAGCAAGGGGGGATCCCTTTGGCTGTAGGGCAGTGAGTTCCCCCAGGCAGCACCTGGCCCCTCAGTCCTCTGAACCCAGAGACAACAGGGAGCCTCCCAGCCTCTCGTCTGCCTACCCAGAGCTCCCTGAGAGTTTTCAATCCGTCTTGGCCAGAGCCATTGGAGATGGTATCGCCTCGGGCATGCAATATCAGTCCCAGGCATCCAGGCCCAGGTCTACCCGTGGGGCTCCACGGGACCATCCAGCCATTCCAGAGGCTGCAAGGCCCAGGGACTCCAGAGCCCCCTCCCCCTCCACTGCCAGCGAAGGATCAGAATCGGAGGGGGAGGAGCAAAAGGAAATGGGGTTCTCAGAGGATGAGGAACCCTCAGCTACAGAGACCCCCACTATGGCAGGACTGTTTCCTCCTGCATTATTCAGCTCCCTGCTGGGCAAGGGCACGGCCATAGCAGACCTAGACCCCCCTCCAGCTTCCAGCCAGAACCCCACCCCTAGCACCAGTGGGGGAAAAGAAAAAAAGAAGCAGGGCCCCTTCCAGAGGACCCAAGCAGAAAAGGAGGAGATCCCCACTCCAGACCTCTTCATGGAGGTTCTCAAATCCCAGTGGGCTAAGCCAGGCTCCTTTCCTACCCAAGGGAGTAACGAGCGCAGGTTTTATAACCTCAACACATCTTTCACCCAAGCCTTGCAGGTTCCTTCCGTGGACGCCCCTGTGGCAGCCTTGGCCTCCGCCTCCACCGTGGTAACAGGAGATATCTCCACCTGCCTGAAGGCAGAGGACAGGAGAGTGGAGCTGGTCATGCGTAGGACCTTCCAGGCTGTATCATGGGCGATCAAGGCGGCGGCGGCCGCATCCTTTTTCAACAGGTCCACCATCTTATGGCTGGAACAAATCTGGGACAGGACACCCACTTCAGACGTAAGGCTGCAGCAGGACATCACAAAGTTAATGGCAGCAACCCAGTTCTCGGCGGATGCTACCCTGGATGTGGTAAAGTATTCCTCCAGGGCCTTGTCGTCCTCAGTGGCGTCTAGGCATCTCCTATGCCTTCGTCATTGGCAGGCTGAGTTCCGGGCAAAGTGGCCCCTGGCAGAGGCGGAGTATACAGGCGACAAGCTCTTCGGAACCGCCTTGGACACCATCCTCGTGGAAGATAAAAACAAAAAGAAGGTCTTCCCATCCACCAGCAGACGTGCAGACCACCGGGCGGCACCGTACGCCAGGAGAGCCTCCTACCGACCTCCAGGGACAGGTATAGACTCCAGCAGGCCGGCAAACGGCCCTTTCGAGGGGGGGCGGCCGTCCCTTCCGCAGGGGCAAGTGATTCAAGAGCGAATCACCCCATCGGCTGTCGCCTCCTCTTCTTTGCAGACCGCTGGGAGGACATCACCTCGGATGCCTGGGTCCTCCAGACCATTAGATCGGGACTCCACCTGGAGTTCTGATCTCTTCCCCCCAGTAGATTCTGCACCTTTCCCTCCTCCAAGAACCCGGTCAAGTGCGCACTCATGCGCGAAACCATTCTCCATCTGCTGGCAATTAGTGCCATCGAGCCAGTTCCGGAGGAGGAGAAGGGGTTAGGATTCTATTCCCACCTTTTCCTAGTCCCTAAGAGCTCGGGGTGGTGATGGTGGGTGGAGGGCCATCCTACACCTCAAACTCCTGAATTCTAGGATTGTCTACTGGAAATTTATGATGGCTTCCCTCAAGTCCATCTTAGACGGGGTCAGGCAAGGGGACTTTCTGGCCTCCATCGACCTTACGGAGGCCTACCTCCACATTATATTGCCCCTGACCACCGCAAGTTCCTCAGGTTCTCATACCGGGGCTCCCATTACCAGTACAGAGCCCTCCCCTTCGGGCTGGCTTCTGCCCCCAGAACCTTCACCAAGGTGTTCGCCGCGGCTGCGGCCCACCTCCAGTCCTTCCCAATTCGACTTTACTGCTACCTCGATGACATCCTAGTCTTAGCCCCCTCGGCTTCCCGCGCAGAGAGTGACCTCAGTACCACCATTAGTACCTTGTCTTCCCTGGGGTTCTCAATTAACTTCGAGAAAAGCCACCTGACTCCCTCCACTAGGCTTCAGCACCTGGGCACCATCATTGATTCAGTGGAGGGCAGGGTCTTCCTATCTCAGGAGCGCAGGGACAGCATCGTGGAATTGGTTCAGGAGGTTCGCAGGCTTCGATCTGTTCCCGTAGTTCTTCTATCCAGGCTCCTCGGGAAATTCATATCCTGCATCGGGATCATCCCCTGGGCTCGCCTTCACGCCAGAGACCTGCAGTGGTTCCTCATACCTCACCAGAGGAACGGGACATCTGACGCAAGCTTCAAGGTCCTAGTGACCCCTCAGGTACTGCTGTCCCTTCGCTGGTGGAGGTCCCCCTCCCTGGCCAAGGGGTCTCTTTTCAGGGAACCGGACAGGCTGGTCCTCACCACGGATGCAAGTCTGTTCTGCTGGGGGGCTCACATGCAGTCCCAGTTGGCCCAGGGACGGTGGACGCCATCGGACCTGCGGAGGAACATCAACTGGCTAGAGCTCAGGGCAATCCACCTAGCCCTTCGCAGGTTCAAACAGACGGTCACCGGGAATCACATCTTGGTCCTCACGGACAATGTGGCAGCAAAGGCCCACGTCAACAAGCAGGGAGGCACACATACCGTGGCCCTACGGGACGAGGCAAAGCACCTGGCGTCCTGGGCGGAGCGGAACCTCCTATCGATCTGAGCGGAGCACATCTCTGGAGTAGAGAATCAGCAGGCGGACTGGCTCAGCAGGCAGACGGTAGACCACGGGGAGTGGCAACTCCATCCCAGCATCTTCAAACAGATCTGTCAGAAGTTCGGCCATCCGACGGTGGACCTCTTCGCCTCTCTGTTGAACACTCAGGTCCCGAGATTCATATCCTGGTTCACAACCAGGGGGGCGGTGGACTCCGATTCCCTATGCTGCAGATGGTCGGCAGGCCTCCTGTACGCCTTCTCCCCCCTTCCCCTCATTCCCGGGGTCGTGTGAAGGCTAGTGGTAGAGAGGGCAGAGATCATCCTAGTAGCCCCTCACTGGCCACGACGGACCTGGTTCGCGGACCTGGTGGAGCTGTCGGTCCGTCCTCCCTGGCGGATCCCACAGGGCAAAGTGGAGCTACGCCAGGGGAGTCTGATACACCCAGACCCGGAGTGGCTCAATCTGACCGCTTGGCGCTTGAGCGGGAACAATTGAGGGTGGCTCAGATTTCTTCCAAAGTTATCTCCACCATTGAGGCTTCCAGGAGAAGGTCCACCAGACAGAGCCTTCGACAGCCTCCATCCCTCAGGTACTGGACTTCCTCCAAGAGGGACTGGGTAAAGGTTTGGCTCATAACACCCTACGCAGACAGGTATCTGCCTTAGCCACTATCCTACGGGGGGAGGGCTCCCAGTCCCTTGCCCAGGTCCCAGTCATCAAGAGATTTCTCAAGGGAGCGGCCAACCTTCGGCCTCCGGTGGTCCACCGGTTCCCCTCCTGGGACCTGCCCACGGTTCTCCAGGCCCTTCTGGAGCCGCCATTCGAACCTCTCAGGGAGGTCAGCCTTCAACTCCTTACCCTCAAGGTGATCTTCCTCGTGGCGATCACTTCAGCCAGAAGGGTGTCAGAGCTTAATGCTCTGTCCTCTAGAGCTGACCTCTGCACCTTCCACAACAACAGGGTCGTACTCAGGCTTGACCCGGCATTCATGCCCAAGGTGAATTCCCCCTTCCACAGGGTGCCCACACCCTTACATCGAGAGGGAGAAGTCCTGGCACCGCCTAGACGTGAGAAGGGCCCTGCGCATCTATATCAAGCGCACAGCTCCCTTCAGACGGTCAAAGGCCCTCTTTGTCTCCTTTCACCCCACTTCCAAGGGCGCCAAGGTCTCCCCTACCACCATTACTAGGTGGATTAGGCTAGCCATCTCCAAGGCCTACGAGGCCCAAGGGCTTCCCGTTCCACAGGGCATCATGGCTCACTCCACCAGGAGTGCCACCACCTCAGCGGCCTGGGCCACGCAGGCTCCCATCAAGGACATCTGCAGGGCTGCCGCCTGGTCCTCTCCTTCACCATTCATCAGGCACTACCGGCTAGACACCTACGCCTCAGCCGAGGCATCCTTCGGGAGGAGGGTCCTTCAAGGGGTCCTGGACACTCGGGCTACTCAGGCCCAGTGATCCCTCCCATGGACATCTAGCTTTGGCATGTTCCATCCAGTGACTCCTCCCACACCCCACCTCGGAGACTGTCAGTTGGTCCTACCTGAACTGCATGTCTCAAGGGTGGTGTGGGAGCAGTCACTTCCTGCCCTTATGGCGCCAGTGCCCGCCTGAGTCGGTAATACAGAACATCCTAGGCTCAGGAAGGGAAGCTGCCGTTGTTTCTCTGTCTCTTCCCTTCCAGGTTGTATTCTTCTGAACCATTGGTTAATTTGGGGAGTCACCAGGAGGAACAGAGGGCGTGTCCTCAGATTTACCTCAGTCTCCAGGCAATTGGGCCGTAACAATACCCATCCAGTGACTGCTCCCACACCACCCTCGAAACATGCAGTTCAGGTAGGACCAACTGACATTCTCACCCATGTGCTCGATTGCCCAGGACCTCAAACCATGTGGTCCTCTCCACCATTAAACCATTGTTGCAATCAGCCTCCATGCTTTCAGTGTCTTTGTCCCCACTTGGAACTGAACTCAGATGGACATTTCTTCCAACACATTGTACATGGAAAAGAGCTATGTCGTGAGGGAAGTACACCCCAAAAGACAGTGCCAGGAACCACTAAAACAGTGCAGAAAATAAAAACAGCCTTTTCCCTTTAAAAGAGAAGGACCCTGACGCAAACCGAAAGCAAGCGCTCAGACCAAATTGAAAGTCTGGGTGTGCTGCCAAAAGCTATTACTAGAAATAACGAAGCCTAACCACAAAGTAGATCCAGAAAATACTTAAGCCCCAGCTAAAAATAACTCACCAAGGCAAAACCAAGAACTCCCTTTTTCCTGCCCCTGACAGCATTAACCCCCAGGATAGGAAAGACAAAGGTCCTGGGACAGGGTTAACCCATTAAGGCAGGAAGACAGAACTTAGGGCAATCACTTCATTTAGAGGCACACCAAAAAAACCATCAAACTACAGAAGCTTGAAAGGAAAAATAGGTATAAAAAACCATAGACCCACAATCCAAAATTGCTTGCATGCCAGGAATGCTTGAGCTGCGTCACTACTGCTTCTTGCCTTCCTGAATAAAGGAATTCCACTTTCTGGCAGCTTGCTTCTGAATCCATTTCTTCTCAGTGTCTGTGACCATGTCCCAGCTGGGGAATGAACCCTGGACATTTCTTCCAACAGTCAATATAAAGTTCTTTTTTTTAAAGATATATTTTTATTGTTTACATATAAATATATTGAATACAATGTAATTGTCCTGGCATTCCACTTACCATAAAACAAAAGTAAAAACAGAATAACATATATACTATTTTAATCAGTGCTAGTGTTACAGTACAGTAGTTTCTGACCATCATATTATAGTATGTCAACTTATATATTGTTCTAATACCTACATTCTAATACAGTGATGGCGAACCTATGGCACACGTGCCACAGGTGGCACATGGAGCCATTTGTCAGGGCACGCGAGGCGCTGCTCTGTTAGCTGGCCAGCGTGCATGCACATGCTGGCCAGATGTGTTCACCCTTTTTAAAGACATTTTTCAACCTCCCCAGGCTCCAGAGGCTTTATAGGAGCCTGGGGAGGGCGAAAAGAGCCTCCCCCGTCCCCTGGAGGCCCTCTGGAGGCTTCGTGAGCTTCCCTGAAGGCTCCGGAGCGCAGAAAAACGGCCCTATGGGCAAACTGGAAGTTCGGAAATTGACTTCCTGTTCATTCGGAGGGTTGTTTTGACTGCTCCAGAGGCTTCAGGGAAGCCTCCTTAAGGTCCCTGAAGCCTCCAGAGGGCTTCCGTGTGGGTGGGGGAGGCTGTTTTCGCCCTCCCCATGCTCCTATAAAGCCTCTTGAGCCTGGGGAGAGCGAAAAAAAGCATGCAAACATGGGGGGGTCGCACCTGTAGTGCGTGCATGCGCACTGGGGGTCACACATTGCATTATGGGTGCGGCACACCTACACACGACCCCCCCTGCGCTCCCCCCACTTATGGCACGCGAGCCAAAAAAGGTTCGCCATCACTGTTCTAATACATACATATCTCTTTCCATGTCCACCTAACCTGATTCTTTCGCATTCCAACTTCTACCTCGTGTTTCTAACCATTGATAGAATCTATTCCATGTTAAATAGTATTCTGTATCTCCTTTATCTTTTATTTTTAGCATTAGTCTGTCCATTTCTGCACAGACTAGTATCTTCCTTATCGTCTCCTCCTCTGTAGGGGTGTTTTTGTTCTTCCACTGCTGTGCATATACAATTCTTGCTGCGGTCAAGATGTGTAATATTAGATATATTGTCCCTTTATCATAACCATCTGATATACTGCTTAATAAAAACAATTCTGGCTTAAACTCTATATGTTGTCTCGTCATTTTTTCTAACCACATATTTATTTGTATCCAAAATTTCCTTGCCTTTCTGCAGGTCCACCACATGTGGTAATATGTGCCAGGTATTTGTTTGCATTTCCAACAATTTGGGGACATATTGTTAAACATTTTAGCCAATCTTGCTGAGGGAAGATGCCACCTATAGAACATTTTATCAAAACAAAGAAGCCAAAGAAGAAAAAGAAATAATTAAACATAGATTATACTTAATTACACAAGAAGAAATGGCCCAGAAAATTAGATCATGTAGGCAAAATTATTTCAAAAATGCCAATAAACCGGGGAGATGGCTAGCCTATAAACTAAAAAAAGAGAAAGAAAAGAAAATAATACAGCAACTAGAGGATGAAAAAGGGGTGATACACCACCAAAAGGAAGAAAAAAAAATAGCAGTAAGATGACTTCCAAGCATTGTACTGCCGAGAGGAAATAGAAGAGGAGGATATTAAAAGATATCTTCAGAGGAGAAATCTTCCAACCCTACCGGAAACAATAAAAGAAACATTAAATGAGAAAATAATGAGGCTAGAATTAAAAAGGGCAATCCAAATAATAATAATAATAATAAAACACCGGGCCCAGACGGAATTCAAGCAGAATTTTATAAAGGATTGCAAAAATCATTAGAGAACATATTATTAGAAATGTATAATGAAATATTAGAACGAGCTAAGACACCAAAATCCTGGATGGAGACACTAATAACACTAATTCCCAAAGACAACGCTGAAAAACAAAAGATCCAAAATTATAGGCCAATCTCGCTGCTAAATGCTGATTATAAAATATTTATGACAATTATGGCAAAAAGAATTAAAAATATATTAAACGGAATCATACACCCAGACCAAAACGGATTTTTACCCAACAGACACATTAAAAAAAAATACGAACAATAATGGACATATTAGAATACTATGAAATACATCCAGGAAAACAAGCAGCATTGATATTTATTGACACACAAAAAGCATTCGATAATCTGAATTGGGATTTTCTTATAAATCAATTAGCAGTAATGAACTTCGGAGATAAATTCATCGGGATGATCAGAGTAATATATTTGAGTCAGAGGGCAAAAATAATACTAAACGGGGAAGCAACAGAAGACTTCAGCATAACCAAAGGGGTAAGACAGGGATGCCCGCTATCCCCTTTGTTATTTATCCTCTCACTAGAGACATTGATATCACAAATCAGGCAAAATAAGGACATAAAGGGACTGAAAATTAGAACACAGGAATATAAAGTGCAGGCCTTTGCAGACGATCTTCCATTTATCATAGAGGAACCCCTAGAAACTGGACTAAAACTGTTACAGGATATAAACCAATTCTGTAAAGTGGCAGGGCTTAAAATAAATAAAGAAAAAACTAAAATATTAACTAAGAATTTAACCAAAAGACAAAATGAAGAACTGGAGGAGAAACTGGGAATTTCGAGGGCCAAGAAAATTAAATATTTGGGAATATGGCTATCGGCAAAATGTATTACAATAAAGGAAGATAATTACAACAAACTGCTACGACGGATACAAAAAGATTTGGACAATTGGACTAAACTACAGATATCACTAATTGGCAGAATCTCAACAATCAAAATGAATATACTACCCAAATTACTCTATCTTTTCAAACAATACCGATTAAATTAGAGAAATTTTTTTTTTGAACAACTAAATAAAATGGTATCCAAATTTATTTGGTCAGGGGAAAAACCGCGTATCAAATACAAACTTCTACAAGATAGTAGAAACAGAGGCGGTTTTGGACTCCCAGATTGGGAGCTATATTACCAGGCGGCAACCCTAACATGGTTAAAAGACTGGATCCAATTAAAAAATAAAAGAATCCTTATGCTAGAAGGACACAATCTCCAATTAGGCTGGTACGGCTTCCTCTGGGAGGGAAAGACTAAATCCCACTCCTACTTTCAGAGACATATAATAAGGGATGCTTTGTTTAGGGTCTGGGAAAAAATAAAAAAAACCACTACCTGAAAATCCCAAGCTGGTTATCAACCATGGAGGCAATGACATATCCATTTACTATAGACCTTAGTAAAATGGTAAGATATGCAGACCTCTTAGATGAAAAAGGAGAACTAAAATCAGTACAAGATCTGAAAGCACAGGGAATAAATATGGAATGGTGGCCCTACCTACAAATTAAAACAAGATTTAAAAAAGATCGGGAACAATGCGGAATATATGAGACACAAGTGGAATTAGATAAAATATTACTAGGAACGGGAGGAAAAATGATCACTAGATTATATAATTTTCTTTTAAAATATAAAATGGAGGAAGAGACGGTAAAGGAGACAATGATTAGCTGGGGAAGAAATTTTGGCCACAATATAGAGTTAGAAAAATGGGATAAACTGTGGGAAAGAAATTATAAATTTACAAAGGCAGCAGTTTACAAAGAAAATCTCTATAAAATGTTTTATAGATGGCATTTGCCTCCAGCGAGATTGGTCAAAATGTACCCAAATTTATCCCCTAACTGTTGGGGATCACAAGCCTGGAACATTTTATCACATGTGGTGGACGTGCCCCATCACAGGGAAGTACTGGTGCAAAATTCGAAAGCGGTTAGAAGAAATTACTGAGCAAAAAATAGAACTCAAACCAGAAGCATTCTTATTAGGACTACTGGATCAAAAAAATGGACAATCTCAATACATAATCATAAATATACTCACTGCAGCCAGGATTGCCTTCGCACAAAATTGGAAAAAAAATTAATACACCCTCAGATGAAACTACAATCAGGAAAATACTTGAATGTGCAGAAATGGACAAAATGACAATAGAACTAAAAGAAAGAGAAGAATCGGACTTTTATAAAGTATGGAATAAAATATACAAGTGGCTAGAAATCAGAAGCCAAAACAGGAAATAGAGAATACAAATAGATGGAGATACAAATAATGAATATTACTGTAAGTGTTTATATTATGCTTGTTACACCATAGGACAAGGTTATAGTAATAGGAAAGCAATGCAAAAGGTAGAATTATAAAAGCTAGGCAGGAAAGCCGATATTGAAAGCTGTGAAATTACTCTATATTGTTATGTATGTTCCATGTTTTGCTTTGTTTTATTGTGTTTTTTTCCTTGTGTCTTTTTTACTGTTTTTAAAGATTAAAACATTCAATAAAAATTAATTTTAAAAAAAGAACATTTTATAGAGATTTTCCTTATATGATGTGGCCATTGTCAGTTTCCAATTTCTATCCCAAAGCTTTTACCATTTATAGAAATTATATTATATCCAAAGTTTTTGGCCCATACTATCATCGTCTCTTTAACTTGTTCTTCTTCCATTTTATAATTTAATAAATAATTGTATAGTAACCTGTTGTGGCCCAGCCGGTGCCGGTGCCGCTGCCACCAGACTCCGAGAGTGATAGTCCCTACGAGTCAGCTCCAGAGGAGATGGGAGATCCTGGACAGGATTCGGAGGCTGAGCAGGGATCCGAGAGTCTGGTCGGCCACCAGGTGGCGCCAGAGGCATGGAGCAGCGGTGAGAACCAGAGGAGGAGGACTCCCGATGCCCTGCCTTGGAGCAGCGGGGAGGACTCATGTGACAGTGACTCAGGACTTAGCAGGGCGTTTCTAGATGCCCGTTTCCGGCGCGCCCACAGACGCAAGGAGCGTGGGCGTAATTATAGGCAGTAAAGAGCTCTCAGGTGCTGTTTGGGAGACGCCCTTTTTAGGTTATAAAAGGGTTGACTCTGGAGAGGCTCTGCGCAGCAGTCAACAAAGGACGTATGCCAGAAGCTCTAGTCTGGGATCCTGGCAAGCTGGATAGCTGCTTTTGTGTTCTGTCCCTGTGAGTTTTGTCTTGGTGGCTTGCTGCCACGAAACCTCTTGTCTGTTCGTGTAATAAACCTTGTTCCCTTGTACTGTTCCGGAGTGTGTGTGCTGTGTGGGCAACGGAGGAAGGGGGGTCAGAACAGATTGACTGCTGCCCCAAACGTATCTCCATTCAGCTGTAATGGAGCAACTTCAGGCGGAGAATGCTCTCTTTGCACAGCAACTTGCCTTGCTAACAGCGCAAGTTGCGCAGCTGTCTGCTCCTGTCAACCCCCCACCCCCCCAGCAGCAACGAAGGAAATGCCCAGTGGCCATGCCGGATAAGTTTGATGGCAGTCCGAAACTTTTCTCGGCGTTCCTGGGCCAATGCCGGTTGTTCATTGCCTTGAGAGCGGAGGACTTTCCCACCGACCAGACGAAGGTGGGCTTTGTTATAAGCTTGCTCTCAGCCACAGCAGCACGGTGGGCTACGCCTTTGCTGTCTCAGCCGAGCCCCCTGCTGAACGACTTCCAGGGTTTTTGCACTCATCTCCGGCTGACGTTTGAGGATCCCGTCAAGGGAGAAACAGCCACCAGACTCCTGAAAGAGTTGCACCAAGGGCGTGGTTCTTTACTGGACTACGTTACCGAGTTCCGGCTGCTCAGTCAGGACTCTGAGTGGAATGAGCCAGCCCTTATGGATGCTTTTCAGGATGGCCTGTCAGAGGACCTGCAGGATGAGCTGGTGAGAGTGGACAGGCCTCCAACGTTTGACGCGTTGGTTCATTTATGCCTCCGGATTGACGGCCGGCTGCAGAGGCGGAGGCCTCGCCGAGCGTCCCGGGAGGTTCTGAGAGTGCCAGTTCCACGAGAGACTCCTGTCCCACGGGAGGAGCCCATGGAGTTGGGTGCAGCCAGACCCCGCTTGTCACGCACGGAGATGGAGAGACGGCGTGCAGGGGGGTTGTGTTTTTACTGTGGGGAACCGGGACATCTGGCTACGGGTTGCCCCAAGAAGGGAGGTAGAGGGGCTGCACGGTCTACGGCCTCCCCTCAACGACGGACCTCCGTCTCGGGAAACGGGGAAAGCCCGATCTGAGGGAGACTTCGGGTTGGGCACAGGCCGGAACAGAGGCGGAGGGGCCTCCACGACATCTGATTCTTGCAGCGCACATTCTCTTGTCAGGTAGTCCGCAGGGAATTCCAGCCCATGCCTTGGTCGATTCCGGGGCTACCACGAATTTTATGGATGCAGCGTTTGTCACGAAATATCACGTCCCTCTGTGCCCGGTAGACCCTCCGATGCGAGTGGAGACCATTGACGGTCGGGTGCTTCTGTCTGGGCCCATCAAGAACGCCACGCAGCCTTTGTGCCTGATCCTCAGGGAGCATGAGGAGGCCATCCAATTTTACGTGGCTTCGGGTCTGCATTTGCCCGTGGTGTTGGGCCTGGCTTGGCTGCGGGCGCACGATCCCCAGATCCACTGGTCGCAGAACCACATCTCGTTCCCGTCCTTGCAATGCGTGGACCACACCCGTCATGTTTGCGCGGCTCAGATGCCCAGTTCGGCCGAGGTGACAGTGCCGCCGGATTTAGCGGAGTTCGCGGACGTGTTTAGCGAGCAGGAGGCGGACCAACTGCCACCGCACCGGCCTTACGACTGTCCCATTGACCTGGTACCTGATGCGAAACTCCCGACAGGCCGCCTATACTCCATGTCTGAACCGGAGTTGGCCGCATTGCGGGACTTCATTGACAAGAACCTTGCCCGGGGTTTTATCCGGCCTTCGTCTTCGCCCTTGTCTGCCCCGGTTTTGTTCATCAAAAAGAAGACCGGGGATCTAAGACTTTGTTGCGATTACCGGCGCTTGAACGCCATCACGATCCGTAATCGCTACCCGTTGCCTCTGATTCCGGAGTTGTTGGAGCGGCTCCGGGAGGCCGCGGTGTTTACAAAACTGGACTTACGTGGAGCTTACAATCTGGTCCGAGTCAGGGCGGGGGACGAATGGAAGACAGCCTTTGGTACCCGATACGGACATTTTGAGTATACGGTCATGCCGTTCGGGTTGACCAATGCCCCAGCTGTCTTCCAACATTTTATGAATGATATCTTTCGGGACCTTTTGGATCAGTTTCTCGTCATCTACCTGGACGACATCTTGATCTACTCTACGTCTCGGAAGGATCATCAACAGCACTTGCGTCAGGTCTTGCAGCGCCTTCGAAAGCATCGCTTATTTGCCAAGCTGGAGAAGTGTCCGTTCTGGCAGACCACCATCGAGTTCCTGGGGCACCGTATATCCCCTGAAGGAATTGCGATGGAGCCAGGCAAGGTGGAGGCATTACGAAATTGGCAATCTCCTCGACGGATGAAAGACATTCAGAGACTCCTCGGGTTTGCCAACTACTACCGGTCCTTCATCCCCGGCTTTGCTTTCTTGACCGCGCCCCTCACTCGGCTCCTGCAAAAGAAAGTGCCGTTTCACTGGGGGTCCATGGAACAACAAGCGTTCGTGGCCTTGAAGCACGCTTTTACAAAGGAGCCGATCTTGAAACACCCTGATCCCCATCGCCCCTTTGTAGTCGATGCGGATGCGTCCGACATCGCGGTGGGGGCGGTGTTATTGCAGGCTCACGCCCCTGATGGCACCCTTTTCCCTTGCGCCTATTACTCTCGGAAACTCAATCCTTCCGAGCGCAATTATACCATCTGGGAGAAGGAGTTGCTGGCTATCAAGGCGGCGTTCGAAGCCTGGCGACATCACCTGGAGGGGGCCAGGCATCAGGTCGAAGTCCGGACAGACCATCGGAATTTGGAGTTTTTGACAACAGCGCGGAAGCTGAATCAACGCCAGATCCGGTGGTCTCTGTTTTTTGCCCGGTTCCACTTCAAGGTCACGTATATCCCCAGTGCCTTGAACCAGAGGGCGGATGCCCTGTCTAGAAAGCCGGAGTACTCAGACCCTGCTGATTCACTGCCCCCCCGGACGGTCCTACCCGTCGAGTCCTTCGCTGCAATCCAGGAACCCGTGGATTTACGGTCGTTGATACGGAATGCGCAGCGAAACGACGAGTGGGTGGAACAACGGCGGGCAGAGGTAGGGCCGACATCCCCGTGGACTATTGACGAGGACCTTTTGAGGTATCGGGATCGGCTATACGTGCCTGCAGGACCGCTCCGTGGATTGGTTCTCTCCCAGTGTCATGACACTCTGGCAGCGGGACACTTTGGCCTGTTCAAAACTTTGCACCTGGTTTCCCGTACGTTTTGGTGGCCTCGCCTGCGACACGACGTGCAGACGTACATCACGTCGTGTGTGCAGTGTCGACAGGCCAAATCAGCGACGGGAGCTCCTCCAGGCTTGCTACAGCCATTGCCGACCCCGGACAGACCCCGGGGAGCTGTGTCCATGGACTTCTTGACGGAACTGCCTCCATCATCCGGTTTCACTACGGTCCTAGTGGTGGTGGACATGCTCACCAAGATGGCGCATTTCATGCCCTGCCGGAGATTGCCGACAGCCCGCGCCACCGCCCGCATGTTCATCCAGCACGTGTTCCGGCTGCACGGCCTACCTGACCGGGTCGTCTCCGATCATAGTACACAATTCACGGCCCAGTTCTGGAAAGGGCTGATGGCCGCTTTTGACGTCCAAGTTTGTCTGTCCTCGGCGCACCATCCCGAAACCGATAGAGGGACGGAGAAGGTGATTGGGATTCTGGAACAATATCTGCGCTGCTTCGTGAACCAGCAGCAGAACAATTGGGCGGAGTACCTCGCCGTGGCGGAGTTTGCGTTCAACAACTCGCAGCACTCCTCCACACGGACGACGCCTTTCATGGCGAACGTCGGGTACCACCCTCGTTTTTTCCCTCTCACCCCCGTGGACTCTCCGGTCCCCGCAGCGCAGGATTTCCTCTCTGAGCTTCAGGCGGTTCACCAGATGGTGCGCCGCTACTTGAATCAGGCGAAGGAGGATTACAAGCAGGTGGCGGACAGGTCTCGCCGTGCGGTGCCGGAATTGGCCGTGGGTGATCACGTGTGGTTGTCCACGCGGCATCTTCCGTCCCACCGGCCTACGAGGAAGTTGGACCACCGGTATCTGGGGCCGTTCCCTGTGGAGGCCGTTAGCAATCCGGTGGCCTATCGCCTGACCCTCCCGCGCTCGATGCGAGTACACCCGGTGTTCCATCGCTCGCTCCTGATCCCTGAGCGGTCGGATTGTCCTCTCTTCGCCTTTGCCGTCCCTCTTCGCCCCTGCCGTCGTCGCCTGAGGTGCACGCACGGCCAACGCACAGAGTGACCCGGATCCGTGACTCGAGATGGCTCAAGGGTCGGTTCCAGTATTTGGTCGACTGGGCGGACGAGGACTCGGACGGGGGGACCTGTGCATGCTCCAACTTTGGTGCGGGCCTATCATGGACGATTTCCCTCCCGACCGCATCCCGAGCTTCAGGCACGGGGGTAGGGCCCTGCGGTGAGGGATAGTGTTGTGGCCCAGCCGATGCCGGTGCCGCTGCCACCAGACTCCGAGAGTGATAGTCCCTACGAGTCAGCTCCAGAGGAGATGGGCAATCCTGGACAGGATTCGGAGGCTGAGCAGGGATCCGAGAGTCTGGTCAGCCACCAGGTGGCGCCAGAGGCATGGAGCAGCGGTGAGAACCAGAGGAGGAGGACTCCCGATGCCCTGCCTTGGAGCAGCGGGGAGGACTCATGTGACAGTGACTCAGGACTTAGCAGGGCGTTTCTAGATGCCCGTTTCCGGCGCGCCCACAGACGCAAGGAGCGTGGGCGTAATTATAGGCAGTAAAGAGCTCTCAGGTGCTGTTTGGGAGACGCCCTTTTTAGGTTATAAAAGGGTTGACTCTGGAGAGGCTCTGCGCAGCAGTCAACAAAGGACGTATGCCAGAAGCTCTAGTCTGGGATCCTGGCAAGCTGGATAGCTGCTTTTGTGTTCTGTCCCTGTGAGTTTTGTCTTGGTGGCTTGCTGCCACGAAACCTCTTGTCTGTTCGTGTAATAAACCTTGTTCCCTTGTACTGTTCCGGAGTGTGTGTGCTGTGTTGGCAACGGAGGAAGGGGGGTCAGAACAGTAACCTTATCAATTTGTCATCAGTCCCCACTAATATCTTTGTTCTGACCTAGGCTTCCCCAGCAGCATGAAGCCAGGTCCTCATCCCGATAAACCTCTTATTTAATGTACAGTGAATTCCTCTCCAGCAAAGTCTTTCCTCTCCCACAGTCTTTCAAGATAGCTCACAATTACTGACCTTTATCAGGCTTGGAGAGTGGCCAGACTGATAGCTTTGAGACGCCACAATACTTGGCAAGAATACAGGAATGAACTAATTGTCTCTGCAAACACCCCTCCCCTTTCTCTCCTCTTTTATTCCCTATGGGAGGGGCCATTCACCATCCACCTGTGGCCTTACTCCCAAGTCGACCCTTGTTCCTTAGCTGTTCTCTTCGTCTGGCAACTCTGCGCATGTGCACACTGGGAACAAGCTCCAGCTGTTCTTCTGCCTCACTGTTGTCTGACTCCAAAGGCAGAGCACTCGTCAGAGACTTCCCCAGACTCCAGGACTGGCCCATGTTCCTCCTCAACCTCCTCACTGTCCGAATCTGCTGCCAGCTCTGCTGGCCGCTGGCAGGCCACAACAATCTTGTCCAATGTTGTTAGTTCTCTATAAAAACCTTATGTTTTCACATCTTTCACATAACACGATTGTATCTGCAGGTACAACGACCACTCTAATTCCACCCCTTGGTTTTTTAGTTCTAATCTGGTTTTCAATTCACCATTCTCATTTAATATAGCTTTATAAGAAGCAATTTTTCCATATTGATAAGATTTGGGTGTATCAATGCTTTTAAGGTGGAGAGCCAGAATGGTATTTCCCTGTACCGTATTTTTCGGAGTATAAGATGCACTGGAGTATAAGACGCACCAAGGTTTTGAAGAGGCAAATTAAAAAAAAGGTTTTGCACTCTTCAGACCTTCCAAAAACAGCCCGTTTTCTGTGAAAACAGGCCCGTTCTCCCCCCCCTAAAAAGGCATGAATAGCCTTTGGGGGGCTTGCAGAGTGCTCCTGGGGGCTGGCCCCCCAAAAAACAAGCAAAAACATCCAATTTTTTGCAAAAACGGGCCCGTTTTTTGTCAAATAAATTGCATGCATAGCCTGTAGGAGGCTTATAGAGTGCTCCTGGGGCTGGGGGGGGCAGAATTGAGCAAAAAATGGCCTGTTTTTCACTCATTTCTGCCCTCCCCAGCACCCAAGAGCTCTCTGAAAGCCTTCTACAGGCTCTGCACGGCCATTTTGGTAAAGGGGGCAGGGTTTCGGGAGGCAAACAATGCTGTATTCAATGTATAAGACACACCCAGATTTTCAGCCTCTTTTTTTAAGGGAAAAAGGTGCATCATATACTCCGAAAAATACGGTAGTTTGGTTGTTTAATGTTGTCCCACACTGATAACAATGCATTTCTTACATAATATCTTTGGAAATATCGATGTGCCTTATTTCTCCCATACCAGAGAAATCCAGGAAGAGGGAAGTGGCAGAGGGGATGGAAGTCTGTGTGTGTGTGAGAGAGTGTGGGAACCAGCTGTGAGTTTTAAAAACGTCTCAGTGAATCCAGGAAGAGGGAAGTGGCAGATGGGCTGGATGTGTGTGTGTGTGTGTTTGTGTGTGTGCTGTGCACAGGCTGTGAGTCTTAAAAATGTCTGAGTGAATCCAGGAAGAGGGAAGAGGCAGAGGGGCTGGAAGTGTGTGTGTGTGTGTGTGTGTGTGCACCAGCTGTGAGTTTTAAAAACATCTGAGTGAATCCAGGAAGAGGGAAGAGGCAGAGGGGCTGGAAGTGTGTATGTCTCTGTGTGTGTGTGTGCACCAGCTGTGAGTTTTAAAAACATCTGAGTGAATCCAGGAAGAGGGAAGAGGCAGAAGGGCTGGAAGTGTGTGCGTGTGCATCAGCTGTGAGTCTTAAAAACATCTGAGTGAATCCAGGAAGAGGGAAGAGGCAGAGGGGCTGGAAGTGTGTGTGTTTGTTTCTGTCTGTGTGTGTGTGTGTGCACCAGCTGTGAGTTTTAAAAACATCTGAGTGAATCCAGGAAGAGGGAAGAGGCAGAAGGGCTGGAAGTGTGTGCGTGTGCACCAGCTGTGAGTTTTAAAAACATCTGAGTGAATCCAGGAAGAGGGAAGAGGCAGAGGGGCTGGAAGTGTGTGTGTGTGTGTGTGTGTGTGTGTGTGTGCACCAGCTGTGAGTTTTAAAAACATCTGAGTGAATCCAGGAAGAGGGAAGAGGCAGAGGGGCTGGGAGTGTGTGTGCCTGTGTGTGTGTGTGCGTGCCCACCAGCTGTGATTTTTAAAAACATCTGAGTGAATCCAGGAAGAGGGAAGAGGCAGAGGGCCTGGAAGTGTGTGCGTGTGCACCAGCTGAGAGTTTCAAAAACATCTGAGTGAATCCAGGAAGAGGGAAGAGGCAGAGGGCCTGGAAGTCTGTGTGTGTGTGTGTGTGTGTGTGTGTGCACCAGCTGTGAGTTTTAAAAGCATCTGAGTGAATCCAGGAAGAGGGAAGTGGCAGAGGGGCTGGAAGTGTGTGTGTGTGTGTGCACCAGCTCTGAGTTGTAAAAATGTCTGAGTGAATCCAAGAAGAGGGAAGAGGCAGAGTGGCTGGAAGTGTGTGTCTGTGTGTTTGTGCATCAGCTGTGAGTCTTAAAAACATCTGAGTGAATCCAGGAAGAGGGAAGAGGCAGAGGGGATGGAAGTGTGTGTGCGTTTGTATGTGTGTGCGTGCCCACCAGCTGTGAGTTTTAAAAACATCTGAGTGAATCCAGGAAGAGAGAAGAGGCAGAAGGGCTGGAAGTGTGTGCGTGTGCACCAGCTGTGAGTTTTAAAAACATCTGAGTGAATCCAGGAAGAGGGAAGAGGCAGAGGGGCTGGAAGTGTGTGTGTGTGTGTGTGTGTGTGTGTGTGTGTGCACCAGCTGTGAGTCTTAAAAACGTCTGACTGAATCCAGGAAGAGGGAAGAGGCAGAGTGGCTGGAAGTGTGTGTCTGTGTGTGTGTGCATCAGCTGTGAGTCTTAAAAACATCTGAGTGAATCCAGGAAGAGGGAAGAGGCAGAGGGGCTGGAAGTGTGTGTGTGTGTGTGTGCACCAGCTGTGAGTTTTAAAAACATCTGAGTGAATCCAGAAAGAGGGAAGAGGCAGAGGGGCTGGAAGTGTTTGTGTGTGTGTGTGTGTGTGTGTGTGTGTGTGTGTGTGTGCGCACCAGCTGTGAGTTTTAAAAACATCTGAGTGAATCCAGGAAGAGGGAAGAGGCAGAGGGGCTGGAAGTGTGTGTGTGTGTGTGTGTGTGTGTGTGTGTGTGTGCACCAGCTGTGAGTTTTAAAAACATCTGAGTGAATCCAGGAATAGGGAAGTGGCAGAGGGGCTGGAAGTGTCTGTGTGTGTCTGTGTTTGTGTGTGCACCAGCTGTGAATCTTAAAAACGTCTGAGTGAATCCAGGAAGAGGGAACTGGCAAAGGGGCTGGAAGTGTTTGTGTTTGTGTGTGTGTGGTGTGCACAGGCTGTGAATCTTAAAAATGTCTGAGTGAATCCAGGAAGAGGGAAGAGGCAGAGGGGATGGAAGTGTGTGTGTGTTTGTGTGTGTGTGTGTGCACCAGCTGTGAGTTTTAAAAACATCTGAGTGAATCCAGGAAGAGGGAAGAGGCAGAGGGGCTGTAAGTGTGTATGTCTCTGTGTGTGTGTGTGCACCAGCTGTGAATTTTAAAAACATCTGAGTGAATCCAGGAAGAGGGAAGAGGCAGAAGGGCTGGAAGTGTGTGCGTGTGCATCAGCTGTGAGTCTTAAAAACATCTGAGTGAATCCAGGAAGAGGGAAGAGGCAGAGGGGCTGGAAGTGTGTGTGTTTGTTTCTGTGTGTGTGTGTGTGTGTGCACCAGCTGTGAGTTTTAAAAACATCTGAGTGAATCCAGGAAGAGGGAAGAGGCAGAAGGGCTGGAAGTGTGTGCGTGTGCACCAGCTGTGAGTTTTAAAAACATCTGAGTGAATCCAGGAAGAGGGAAGAGGCAGAGGGGCTGGAAGTGTGTGTGTGTGTGTGTGTGTGTGTGTGCACCAGCTGTGAGTTTTAAAAACATCTGAGTGAATCCAGGAAGAGGGAAGAGGCAGAGGGGCTGGGAGTGTGTGTGCCTGTGTGTGTGTGTGCGTGCCCACCAGCTGTGATTTTTAAAAACATCTGAGTGAATCCAGGAAGAGGGAAGAGGCAGAGGGCCTGGAAGTGTGTGCGTGTGCACCAGCTGAGAGTTTCAAAAACATCTGAGTGAATCCAGGAAGAGGGAAGAGGCAGAGGGCCTGGAAGTCTGTGTGTGTGTGTGTGTGTGTGTGTGTGCACCAGCTGTGAGTTTTAAAAGCATCTGAGTGAATCCAGGAAGAGGGAAGTGGCAGAGGGGCTGGAAGTGTGTGTGTGTGTGTGCACCAGCTCTGAGTTGTAAAAATGTCTGAGTGAATCCAAGAAGAGGGAAGAGGCAGAGTGGCTGGAAGTGTGTGTCTGTGTGTTTGTGCATCAGCTGTGAGTCTTAAAAACATCTGAGTGAATCCAGGAAGAGGGAAGAGGCAGAGGGGCTGGAAGTGTGTGTGCGTTTGTATGTGTGTGCGTGCCCACCAGCTGTGAGTTTTAAAAACATCTGAGTGAATCCAGGAAGAGAGAAGAGGCAGAAGGGCTGGAAGTGTGTGCGTGTGCACCAGCTGTGAGTTTTAAAAACATCTGAGTGAATCCAGGAAGAGGGAAGAGGCAGAGGGGCTGGAAGTGTGTGTGTGTGTGTGTGTGTGTGTGTGTGTGTGCACCAGCTGTGAGTCTTAAAAACGTCTGACTGAATCCAGGAAGAGGGAAGAGGCAGAGTGGCTGGAAGTGTGTGTCTGTGTGTGTGTGCATCAGCTGTGAGTCTTAAAAACATCTGAGTGAATCCAGGAAGAGGGAAGAGGCAGAGGGGCTGGAAGTGTGTGTGTGTGTGTGTGCACCAGCTGTGAGTTTTAAAAACATCTGAGTGAATCCAGAAAGAGGGAAGAGGCAGAGGGGCTGGAAGTGTTTGTGTGTGTGTGTGTGTGTGTGTGTGTGTGTGTGCGCACCAGCTGTGAGTTTTAAAAACATCTGAGTGAATCCAGGAAGAGGGAAGAGGCAGAGGGGCTGGAAGTGTGTGTGTGTGTGTGTGTGTGTGTGTGTGTGTGTGTGTGTGTGTGTGCACCAGCTGTGAGTTTTAAAAACATCAGTGAATCCAGGAATAGGGAAGTGGCAGAGGGGCTGGAAGTGTCTGTGTGTGTCTGTGTTTGTGTGTGCACCAGCTGTGAATCTTAAAAACGTCTGAGTGAATCCAGGAAGAGGGAACTGGCAAAGGGGCTGGAAGTGTTTGTGTTTGTGTGTGTGTGGTGTGCACAGGCTGTGAATCTTAAAAATGTCTGAGTGAATCCAGGAAGAGGGAAGAGGCAGAGGGGATGGAAGTGTGTGTGTGTTTGTGTGTGTGTGTGTGTGTGTGTGTGCACCAGGTGTAAGTCTTAAAAATGTCTGAGTGAATCCAGGAAGAAGGAAGAGGAAGAGGGGCTGGAAGTGTGTGTGTGGTTGTGTGTGTGTGCTGTACACAGGCTGTGAGTCTTAAAAACGTCTGAGTGAATCCAGGAAGAGGGAACTGGCAGAGGGGCTGGAAGTGTGTGCGTGTGTGTGTGTGTGTGCGCGCACCAGCTGTGAGTTTTAAAAACATCTGAGTGAATCCAAGAAGAGGGAAGAGGCAGAGGGGCTGGAACTGTATGCTTGTGCACCAGCTGTGAGTTTTAAAAACATCTGAGTGAATCCAGGAAGAGGGAAGAGGCAGAGGGGCTGGAAGTGTGTGTGTGTCCACCAGCTGTGAGTTTTAAAAACATCTGATTGAATCCAGGAAGAGGGAACTGGCAGAGGGACTGGAAGTGTTTGTGTTTCTGTGTGTGTGTGAGTGTGTGTGTGCACCAGCTGTGAGTCTTAAAAACGTCTGACTGAATCCAGGAAGAGGGAAGAGGCAGAGTGGCTGGAAGTGTGTGTCTGTGTGTGTGTGCATCAGCTGTGAGTCTTAAAAATGTCTGAGTTAATCCAGGAAGAGGGAAGAGGCAGAGGGGCTGGAAGTGTGTGTGTGTTTGTGTTTGTGTGTGTGTGTGTGTGTGTGTGTGTGCGCACCAGCTATGAGTCTTAAAAACGTCTGACTGAATCCAGGAAGAGGGAAGAGGCAGAGTGGCTGGAAGTGTGTGTCTGTGTGTGTGTGCATCAGCTGTGAGTTTTAAAAATGTCTGAGTTAATCCAGGAAGAGGGAAGAGGCAGAGTGGCTGGAAGTGTGTGTCTTTGTGTGTGTGCATCAGCTGTGAGTCTTAAAAACATCTGAGTGAATCCAGGAAGAGGGAACTGGCAGAGGGGCTGGAAGTGTGTGTGTGTGTGTGTGTGTGTGTGTGCGCGCGCACCAGCTGTGAGTTTTAAAAATATGTGAGGGAATCCAGGAAGAAGGAAGAGGCAGAGGGGCTGGAAGTGTGTGTGTGTTTGTGTGTGTGTTGTGTGCACAGGCTGTGAGTCTTAAAAACATCTGAGTGATTCCAGGAAGAGGGAAGAGGCAGAGGGGCTGGAAGTGTGTGTGTGTTTGTGTGCACCAGCTCTGAGTCTTAAAAACGTCTGAGTGAATCCAGGAAGAGGGAACCAGCAGAGGGGCTGGAAGTGGTTGTTTTTCTGTGTGTGTGTGTGTGTGTGTGCACCAGCTTTGAGTCTTAAAAATGGCTGAGTGAATCCTGGAAGAGGGAAGTGGCAGAGGGCCTGGAAGTGTGTGATTGTGTGTGTGTGCACCAGCAATGAGTTTTAAAAGCATCTGAGTGAATCCAGGAAGAGGGAATTGGCAGAGGGGCTGGAAGTGTTTGTGTGTGTGTTTGTGTGTGTGTGTGCGCACCAACTCTGAGTTGTAAAAATGTCTGACTGAATCCAGGAAGAGGGCAGAGGCAGAGGGGCTGGAAGTGTGTGTGTGTGTGTGTGCACCAGCTGTGAGTTTTAAAAACATCTGAGTGAATCCAGAAAGAGGGAAGAGGCAGAGGGGCTGGAAGTGTTTGTGTGTGTGTGTGTATGTGTGTGCGCACCAGCTGTGAGTTTTAAAAACATCTGAGTGAATCCAGGAAGAGGGAAGAGGCAGAGGGGCTGGAAGTGTGTGTGTGTGTGTGTGTGTGTGTGTGTGTGCACCAGCTGTGAGTTTTAAAAACATCTGAGTGAATCCAGGAATAGGGAAGTGGCAGAGGGGCTGGAAGTGTGTGTGTGTGTGTCTGTGTTTGTGTGTGCACCAGCTGTGAATCTTAAAAACGTCTGAGTGAATCCAGGAAGAGGGAACTGGCAAAGGGGCTGGAAGTGTTTGTGTTTGTGTGTGTGTGGTGTGCACAGGCTGTGAATCTTAAAAATGTCTGAGTGAATCCAGGAAGAGGGAAGAGGCAGAGGGGATGGAAGTGTGTGTGTGTTTGTGTGTGTGTGTGTGTGTGTGTGCACCAGGTGTAAGTCTTAAAAATGTCTGAGTGAATCCAGGAAGAAGGAAGAGGAAGAGGGGCTGGAAGTGTGTGTGTGGTTGTGTGTGTGTGCTGTACACAGGCTGTGAGTCTTAAAAACGTCTGAGTGAATCCAGGAAGAGGGAACTGGCAGAGGGGCTGGAAGTGTGTGCGTGTGCGTGTGTGTGTGTGTGCGCGCAGCAGCTGTGAGTTTTAAAAACATCTGAGTGAATCCAAGAAGAGGGAAGAGGCAGAGGGGCTGGAACTGTATGCTTGTGCACCAGCTGTGAGTTTTAAAAACATCTGAGTGAATCCAGGAAGAGGGAAGAGGCAGAGGGGCTGGAAGTGTGTGTGTGTCCACCAGCTGTGAGTTTTAAAAACATCTGATTGAATCCAGGAAGAGGGAACTGGCAGAGGGACTGGAAGTGTTTGTGTTTCTGTGTGTGTGTGTGTGCACCAGCTGTGAGTCTTAAAAACATCTGAGTGAATCCAGGAAGAGGGAAGAGGCAGAGGGGCTGGAAGTGTGTGTGTGTCCACCAGCTGTGAGTTTTAAAAACATCTGATTGAATCCAGGAAGAGGGAACTGGCAGAGGGACTGGAAGTGTTTGTGTTTCTGTGTGTGTTTGTGTGCATCAGCTGTGAGTCTTAAAAACATCTGAGTGAATCCAGGAAGAGGGAACTGGCAGAGGGGCTGGAAGTGTGTGTGTGTGTGTGTGTGTGTGTGTGTGTGTGCGCGCGCACCAGCTGTGAGTTTTAAAAATATGTGAGGGAATCCAGGAAGAAGGAAGAGGCAGAGGGGCTGGAAGTGTGTGTGTGTTTGTGTGTGTGTTGTGTGCACAGGCTGTGAGTCTTAAAAACATCTGAGTGATTCCAGGAAGAGGGAAGAGGCAGAGGGGCTGGAAGTGTGTGTGTGTTTGTGTGCACCAGATCTGAGTCTTAAAAACGTCTGAGTGAATCCAGGAAGAGGGAACCAGCAGAGGGGCTGGAAGTGGTTGTTTTTCTGTGTGTGTGTGTGTGTGTGCACCAGCTTTGAGTCTTAAAAATGGCTGAGTGAATCCTGGAAGAGGGAAGTGGCAGAGGGGCTGGAAGTGTGTGTTTGTGTGTGTGTGTGTGTGTGTGTGTGTGTGTGTGCACCAGCTGTGAGTTTTAAAAACATCTTGAGTGAATCCAAGAAGAGGGAAGAGGCAGAGGGGCTGGAAGTGTGTGCGTGTGCACCAGCTGTGAGTTTTAAAAACATCTGAGTGAATCCAGGAAGAGGGAAGAGGCAGAGGGGCTGGAAGTGTGTGATTGTGTGTGTGTGCACCAGCAATGAGTTTTAAAAGCATCTGAGTGAATCCAGGAAGAGGGAATTGGCAGAGGGGCTGGAAGTGTTTGTGTGTGTGTTTGTGTGTGTGTGTGCGCACCAACTCTGAGTTGTAAAAATGTCTGACTGAATCCAGGAAGAGGGCAGAGGCAGAGGGGCTGGAAGTGTGTGTGTGTGTGTGTGTGCACCAGCTGTGAGTTTTAAAAACATCTGAGTGAATCCAGAAAGAGGGAAGAGGCAGAGGGGCTGGAAGTGTTTGTGTGTGTGTGTGTATGTGTGTGCGCACCAGCTGTGAGTTTTAAAAACATCTGAGTGAATCCAGGAAGAGGGAAGAGGCAGAGGGGCTGGAAGTGTGTGTGTGTGTGTGTGTGTGTGTGTGTGTGTGTGTGCACCAGCTGTGAGTTTTAAAAACATCTGAGTGAATCCAGGAATAGGGAAGTGGCAGAGGGGCTGGAAGTGTGTGTGTGTGTCTGTGTTTGTGTGTGCACCAGCTGTGAATCTTAAAAACGTCTGAGTGAATCCAGGAAGAGGGAACTGGCAAAGGGGCTGGAAGTGTTTGTGTTTGTGTGTGTGTGGTGTGCACAGGCTGTGAATCTTAAAAATGTCTGAGTGAATCCAGGAAGAGGGAAGAGGCAGAGGGGATGGAAGTGTGTGTGTGTTTGTGTGTGTGTGTGTGTGTGTGTGCACCAGGTGTAAGTCTTAAAAATGTCTGAGTGAATCCAGGAAGAAGGAAGAGGAAGAGGGGCTGGAAGTGTGTGTGTGGTTGTGTGTGTGTGCTGTACACAGGCTGTGAGTCTTAAAAACGTCTGAGTGAATCCAGGAAGAGGGAACTGGCAGAGGGGCTGGAAGTGTGTGCGTGTGCATGTGTGTGTGTGTGCGCGCAGCAGCTGTGAGTTTTAAAAACATCTGAGTGAATCCAAGAAGAGGGAAGAGGCAGAGGGGATGGAAGTGTGTGTGTGTTTGTGTGTGTGTGTGTGCACCAGCTGTGAGTTTTAAAAACATCTGAGTGAATCCAGGAAGAGGGAAGAGGCAGAGGGGCTGTAAGTGTGTATGTCTCTGTGTGTGTGTGTGCACCAGCTGTGAATTTTAAAAACATCTGAGTGAATCCAGGAAGAGGGAAGAGGCAGAAGGGCTGGAAGTGTGTGCGTGTGCATCAGCTGTGAGTCTTAAAAACATCTGAGTGAATCCAGGAAGAGGGAAGAGGCAGAGGGGCTGGAAGTGTGTGTGTTTGTTTCTGTGTGTGTGTGTGTGTGTGCACCAGCTGTGAGTTTTAAAAACATCTGAGTGAATCCAGGAAGAGGGAAGAGGCAGAAGGGCTGGAAGTGTGTGCGTGTGCACCAGCTGTGAGTTTTAAAAACATCTGAGTGAATCCAGGAAGAGGGAAGAGGCAGAGGGGCTGGAAGTGTGTGTGTGTGTGTGTGTGTGTGTGTGCACCAGCTGTGAGTTTTAAAAACATCTGAGTGAATCCAGGAAGAGGGAAGAGGCAGAGGGGCTGGGAGTGTGTGTGCCTGTGTGTGTGTGTGCGTGCCCACCAGCTGTGATTTTTAAAAACATCTGAGTGAATCCAGGAAGAGGGAAGAGGCAGAGGGCCTGGAAGTGTGTGCGTGTGCACCAGCTGAGAGTTTCAAAAACATCTGAGTGAATCCAGGAAGAGGGAAGAGGCAGAGGGCCTGGAAGTCTGTGTGTGTGTGTGTGTGTGTGTGTGTGCACCAGCTGTGAGTTTTAAAAGCATCTGAGTGAATCCAGGAAGAGGGAAGTGGCAGAGGGGCTGGAAGTGTGTGTGTGTGTGTGCACCAGCTCTGAGTTGTAAAAATGTCTGAGTGAATCCAAGAAGAGGGAAGAGGCAGAGTGGCTGGAAGTGTGTGTCTGTGTGTTTGTGCATCAGCTGTGAGTCTTAAAAACATCTGAGTGAATCCAGGAAGAGGGAAGAGGCAGAGGGGCTGGAAGTGTGTGTGCGTTTGTATGTGTGTGCGTGCCCACCAGCTGTGAGTTTTAAAAACATCTGAGTGAATCCAGGAAGAGAGAAGAGGCAGAAGGGCTGGAAGTGTGTGCGTGTGCACCAGCTGTGAGTTTTAAAAACATCTGAGTGAATCCAGGAAGAGGGAAGAGGCAGAGGGGCTGGAAGTGTGTGTGTGTGTGTGTGTGTGTGTGTGTGTGCACCAGCTGTGAGTCTTAAAAACGTCTGACTGAATCCAGGAAGAGGGAAGAGGCAGAGTGGCTGGAAGTGTGTGTCTGTGTGTGTGTGCATCAGCTGTGAGTCTTAAAAACATCTGAGTGAATCCAGGAAGAGGGAAGAGGCAGAGGGGCTGGAAGTGTGTGTGTGTGTGTGTGCACCAGCTGTGAGTTTTAAAAACATCTGAGTGAATCCAGAAAGAGGGAAGAGGCAGAGGGGCTGGAAGTGTTTGTGTGTGTGTGTGTGTGTGTGTGTGTGTGTGTGCGCACCAGCTGTGAGTTTTAAAAACATCTGAGTGAATCCAGGAAGAGGGAAGAGGCAGAGGGGCTGGAAGTGTGTGTGTGTGTGTGTGTGTGTGTGTGTGTGTGTGTGTGTGTGTGTGTGCACCAGCTGTGAGTTTTAAAAACATCAGTGAATCCAGGAATAGGGAAGTGGCAGAGGGGCTGGAAGTGTCTGTGTGTGTCTGTGTTTGTGTGTGCACCAGCTGTGAATCTTAAAAACGTCTGAGTGAATCCAGGAAGAGGGAACTGGCAAAGGGGCTGGAAGTGTTTGTGTTTGTGTGTGTGTGGTGTGCACAGGCTGTGAATCTTAAAAATGTCTGAGTGAATCCAGGAAGAGGGAAGAGGCAGAGGGGATGGAAGTGTGTGTGTGTTTGTGTGTGTGTGTGTGTGTGTGTGTGTGTGCACCAGGTGTAAGTCTTAAAAATGTCTGAGTGAATCCAGGAAGAAGGAAGAGGAAGAGGGGCTGGAAGTGTGTGTGTGGTTGTGTGTGTGTGCTGTACACAGGCTGTGAGTCTTAAAAACGTCTGAGTGAATCCAGGAAGAGGGAACTGGCAGAGGGGCTGGAAGTGTGTGCGTGTGTGTGTGTGTGTGCGCGCACCAGCTGTGAGTTTTAAAAACATCTGAGTGAATCCAAGAAGAGGGAAGAGGCAGAGGGGCTGGAACTGTATGCTTGTGCACCAGCTGTGAGTTTTAAAAACATCTGAGTGAATCCAGGAAGAGGGAAGAGGCAGAGGGGCTGGAAGTGTGTGTGTGTCCACCAGCTGTGAGTTTTAAAAACATCTGATTGAATCCAGGAAGAGGGAACTGGCAGAGGGACTGGAAGTGTTTGTGTTTCTGTGTGTGTGTGAGTGTGTGTGTGCACCAGCTGTGAGTCTTAAAAACGTCTGACTGAATCCAGGAAGAGGGAAGAGGCAGAGTGGCTGGAAGTGTGTGTCTGTGTGTGTGTGCATCAGCTGTGAGTCTTAAAAATGTCTGAGTTAATCCAGGAAGAGGGAAGAGGCAGAGGGGCTGGAAGTGTGTGTGTGTTTGTGTTTGTGTGTGTGTGTGTGTGTGTGTGTGTGCGCACCAGCTATGAGTCTTAAAAACGTCTGACTGAATCCAGGAAGAGGGAAGAGGCAGAGTGGCTGGAAGTGTGTGTCTGTGTGTGTGTGTATCAGCTGTGAGTTTTAAAAATGTCTGAGTTAATCCAGGAAGAGGGAAGAGGCAGAGTGGCTGGAAGTGTGTGTCTTTGTGTGTGTGCATCAGCTGTGAGTCTTAAAAACATCTGAGTGAATCCAGGAAGAGGGAACTGGCAGAGGGGCTGGAAGTGTGTGTGTGTGTGTGTGTGTGTGTGTGCGCGCGCACCAGCTGTGAGTTTTAAAAATATGTGAGGGAATCCAGGAAGAAGGAAGAGGCAGAGGGGCTGGAAGTGTGTGTGTGTTTGTGTGTGTGTTGTGTGCACAGGCTGTGAGTCTTAAAAACATCTGAGTGATTCCAGGAAGAGGGAAGAGGCAGAGGGGCTGGAAGTGTGTGTGTGTTTGTGTGCACCAGCTCTGAGTCTTAAAAACGTCTGAGTGAATCCAGGAAGAGGGAACCAGCAGAGGGGCTGGAAGTGGTTGTTTTTCTGTGTGTGTGTGTGTGTGTGTGTGCACCAGCTTTGAGTCTTAAAAATGGCTGAGTGAATCCTGGAAGAGGGAAGTGGCAGAGGGCCTGGAAGTGTGTGATTGTGTGTGTGTGCACCAGCAATGAGTTTTAAAAGCATCTGAGTGAATCCAGGAAGAGGGAATTGGCAGAGGGGCTGGAAGTGTTTGTGTGTGTGTTTGTGTGTGTGTGTGCGCACCAACTCTGAGTTGTAAAAATGTCTGACTGAATCCAGGAAGAGGGCAGAGGCAGAGGGGCTGGAAGTGTGTGTGTGTGTGTGTGCACCAGCTGTGAGTTTTAAAAACATCTGAGTGAATCCAGAAAGAGGGAAGAGGCAGAGGGGCTGGAAGTGTTTGTGTGTGTGTGTGTATGTGTGTGCGCACCAGCTGTGAGTTTTAAAAACATCTGAGTGAATCCAGGAAGAGGGAAGAGGCAGAGGGGCTGGAAGTGTGTGTGTGTGTGTGTGTGTGTGTGTGTGTGCACCAGCTGTGAGTTTTAAAAACATCTGAGTGAATCCAGGAATAGGGAAGTGGCAGAGGGGCTGGAAGTGTGTGTGTGTGTCTGTGTTTGTGTGTGCACCAGCTGTGAATCTTAAAAACGTCTGAGTGAATCCAGGAAGAGGGAACTGGCAAAGGGGCTGGAAGTGTTTGTGTTTGTGTGTGTGTGGTGTGCACAGGCTGTGAATCTTAAAAATGTCTGAGTGAATCCAGGAAGAGGGAAGAGGCAGAGGGGATGGAAGTGTGTGTGTGTTTGTGTGTGTGTGTGTGTGTGTGTGCACCAGGTGTAAGTCTTAAAAATGTCTGAGTGAATCCAGGAAGAAGGAAGAGGAAGAGGGGCTGGAAGTGTGTGTGTGGTTGTGTGTGTGTGCTGTACACAGGCTGTGAGTCTTAAAAACGTCTGAGTGAATCCAGGAAGAGGGAACTGGCAGAGGGGCTGGAAGTGTGTGCGTGTGCGTGTGTGTGTGTGTGCGCGCAGCAGCTGTGAGTTTTAAAAACATCTGAGTGAATCCAAGAAGAGGGAAGAGGCAGAGGGGCTGGAACTGTATGCTTGTGCACCAGCTGTGAGTTTTAAAAACATCTGAGTGAATCCAGGAAGAGGGAAGAGGCAGAGGGGCTGGAAGTGTGTGTGTGTCCACCAGCTGTGAGTTTTAAAAACATCTGATTGAATCCAGGAAGAGGGAACTGGCAGAGGGACTGGAAGTGTTTGTGTTTCTGTGTGTGTGTGTGTGCACCAGCTGTGAGTCTTAAAAACATCTGAGTGAATCCAGGAAGAGGGAAGAGGCAGAGGGGCTGGAAGTGTGTGTGTGTCCACCAGCTGTGAGTTTTAAAAACATCTGATTGAATCCAGGAAGAGGGAACTGGCAGAGGGACTGGAAGTGTTTGTGTTTCTGTGTGTGTTTGTGTGCATCAGCTGTGAGTCTTAAAAACATCTGAGTGAATCCAGGAAGAGGGAACTGGCAGAGGGGCTGGAAGTGTGTGTGTGTGTGTGTGTGTGTGTGTGCGCGCGCACCAGCTGTGAGTTTTAAAAATATGTGAGGGAATCCAGGAAGAAGGAAGAGGCAGAGGGGCTGGAAGTGTGTGTGTGTTTGTGTGTGTGTTGTGTGCACAGGCTGTGAGTCTTAAAAACATCTGAGTGATTCCAGGAAGAGGGAAGAGGCCTAGGGGCTGGAAGTGTGTGTGTGTTTGTGTGCACCAGATCTGAGTCTTAAAAACGTCTGAGTGAATCCAGGAAGAGGGAACCAGCAGAGGGGCTGGAAGTGGTTGTTTTTCTGTGTGTGTGTGTGTGTGTGCACCAGCTTTGAGTCTTAAAAATGGCTGAGTGAATCCTGGAAGAGGGAAGTGGCAGAGGGGCTGGAAGTGTGTGTTTGTGTGTGTGTGTGTGTGTGTGTGTGTGTGTGTGCACCAGCTGTGAGTTTTAAAAACATCTTGAGTGAATCCAAGAAGAGGGAAGAGGCAGAGGGGCTGGAAGTGTGTGCGTGTGCACCAGCTGTGAGTTTTAAAAACATCTGAGTGAATCCAGGAAGAGGGAAGAGGCAGAGGGGCTGGAAGTGTGTGATTGTGTGTGTGTGCACCAGCAATGAGTTTTAAAAGCATCTGAGTGAATCCAGGAAGAGGGAATTGGCAGAGGGGCTGGAAGTGTTTGTGTGTGTGTTTGTGTGTGTGTGTGCGCACCAACTCTGAGTTGTAAAAATGTCTGACTGAATCCAGGAAGAGGGCAGAGGCAGAGGGGCTGGAAGTGTGTGTGTGTGTGTGTGTGCACCAGCTGTGAGTTTTAAAAACATCTGAGTGAATCCAGAAAGGGAAGAGGCAGAGGGGCTGGAAGTGTTTGTGTGTGTGTGTGTATGTGTGTGCGCACCAGCTGTGAGTTTTAAAAACATCTGAGTGAATCCAGAAAGGGAAGAGGCAGAGGGGCTGGAAGTGTTTGTGTGTGTGTGTGTATGTGTGTGTGCACCAGCTGTGAGTTTTAAAAACATCTGAGTGAATCCAGGAATAGGGAAGTGGCAGAGGGGCTGGAAGTGTGTGTGTGTGTCTGTGTTTGTGTGTGCACCAGCTGTGAATCTTAAAAACGTCTGAGTGAATCCAGGAAGAGGGAACTGGCAAAGGGGCTGGAAGTGTTTGTGTTTGTGTGTGTGTGGTGTGCACAGGCTGTGAATCTTAAAAATGTCTGAGTGAATCCAGGAAGAGGGAAGAGGCAGAGGGGATGGAAGTGTGTGTGTGTTTGTGTGTGTGTGTGTGTGTGTGTGCACCAGGTGTAAGTCTTAAAAATGTCTGAGTGAATCCAGGAAGAAGGAAGAGGAAGAGGGGCTGGAAGTGTGTGTGTGGTTGTGTGTGTGTGCTGTACACAGGCTGTGAGTCTTAAAAACGTCTGAGTGAATCCAGGAAGAGGGAACTGGCAGAGGGGCTGGAAGTGTGTGCGTGTGCATGTGTGTGTGTGTGCGCGCAGCAGCTGTGAGTTTTAAAAACATCTGAGTGAATCCAAGAAGAGGGAAGAGGCAGAGGGGCTGGAACTGTATGCTTGTGCACCAGCTGTGAGTTTTAAAAACATCTGAGTGAATCCAGGAAGAGGGAAGAGGCAGAGGGGCTGGAAGTGTGTGTGTGTCCACCAGCTGTGAGTTTTAAAAACATATGATTGAATCCAGGAAGAGGGAACTGGCAGAGGGACTGGAAGTGTTTGTGTTTCTGTGTGTGTGTGTGTGCACCAGCTGTGAGTCTTAAAAACATCTGAGTGAATCCAGGAAGAGGGAAGAGGCAGAGGGGCTGGAAGTGTGTGTGTGTCCACCAGCTGTGAGTTTTAAAAACATCTGATTGAATCCAGGAAGAGGGAACTGGCAGAGGGACTGGAAGTGTTTGTGTTTCTGTGTGTGTGTGAGTGTGTGTGTGCACCAGCTGTGAGTCTTAAAAACGTCTGACTGAATCCAGGAAGAGGGAAGAGGCAGAGTGGCTGGAAGTGTGTGTCTGTGTGTGTGTGCATCAGCTGTGAGTCTTAAAAATGTCTGAGTTAATCCAGGAAGAGGGAAGAGGCAGAGGGGCTGGAAGTGTGTGTGTGTTTGTGTGTGTGTGTGTGTGTGTGTGCGCACCAGCTGTGAGTCTTAAAAACGTCTGACTGAATCCAGGAAGAGGGAAGAGGCAGAGTGGCTGGAAGTGTGTGTCTGTGTGTGTGTGCATCAGCTGTGAGTCTTAAAAATGTCTGAGTTAATCCAGGAAGAGGGAAGAGGCAGAGTGGCTGGAAGTGTGTGTCTGTGTGTGTGTGCATCAGCTGTGAGTCTTAAAAACGTCTGAGTGAATCCAGGAAGAGAGAACTGGCAGAGGGGCTGGAAGTGTGTGTGTGTGTGTGTGTGCGCGCGCACCAGCTGTGAGTTTTAAAAATATGTGAGGGAATCCAGGAAGAAGGAAGAGGCAGAGGGGCTGGAAGTGTGTGTGTGTTTGTGTGTGTGTTGCGTGCACAGGCTGTGAGTCTTAAAAACATCTGAGTGAATCCAGGAAGAGGGAAGAGGCAGAGGGGCTGGAAGTGCGTGTGTGTTTGTGTGCACCAGCTCTGAGTCTTAAAAACGTCTGAGTGAATCCAGGAAGAGGGAACCAGCAGAGGGGCTGGAAGTGGTTGTTTTTCTGTGTGTGTGTGTGTGTGTGTGTGCACCAGCTTTGAGTCTTAAAAATGGCTGAGTGAATCCTGGAAGAGGGAAGTGGCAGAGGGGCTGGAAGTGTGTGTGTGTGTGTGTGTGCACCATCTCTGAGTTTTAAAAACATCTGAGTGAATCCAGAAAGAGGGAAGAGGCAGAGGGGCTGGAAGTGTTTGTGTGTGTGTGTGTATGTGTGTGCGCACCAGCTGTGAGTTTTAAAAACATCTGAGTGAATCCAGGAAGAGGGAAGAGGCAGAGGGACTGGAAGTGTGTGTGTGTGTGTGCACCATCTCTGAGTTTTAAAAACATCTGAGTGAATCCAGAAAGAGGGAAGAGGCAGAGGGGCTGGAAGTGTTTGTGTGTGTGTGTGTATGTGTGTGTGCACCAGCTGTGAGTTTTAAAAACATCTGAGTGAATCCAGGAAGAGGGAAGTGGCAGAGGGGCTGGAAGTGTGTGTGTGTGTGTGTGTGTGTGTGTGTGTGCACCAGGTGTAAGTCTTAAAAACGTCTGAGTGAATCCAGGAAGAAGGAAGAGGAAGAGGGGCTGGAAGTGTGTGTGTGGTTGTGTGTGTGTGCTGTACACAGGCTGTGAGTCTTAAAAACGTCTGAGTGAATCCAGGAAGAGGGAACTGGCAGAGGGGCTGGAAGTGTGTGTGTGTGTGTGTGTGTGTGCGCGCGCACCAGCTGTGAGTTTTAAAAATATCTGAGGGAATCCAGGAAGAGGGAAGTGGCAGAGGGGCTGGAAGTGTGTGTGTGTGTGTTTGTGTGCACCAGCTCTGAGTCTTTAAAACGTCTCAGTGAATCCAGGAAGAGGGAAGAGGCAGAGGGGCTGGAAGTGGTTGTTTTTCTGTGTGTGTGTGTGTGTGTGCACCAGCTTTGAGTCTTAAAAATGGCTGAGTGAATCCTGGAAGAGGGAAGTGGCAGAGGGGCTGGAAGTGTGTGTTTGTGTGTGTGTGTGTGTGTGTGTGTGTGTGTGCACCAGCTGTGAGTTTTAAAAACATCTTGAGTGAATCCAAGAAGAGGGAAGAGGCAGAGGGGCTGGAAGTGTGTGCGTGTGCACCAGCTGTGAGTTTTAAAAACATCTGAGTGAATCCAGGAAGAGGGAAGAGGCAGAGGGCCTGGAAGTGTGTGATTGTGTGTGTGTGCACCAGCAATGAGTTTTAAAAGCATCTGAGTGAATCCAGGAAGAGGGAATTGGCAGAGGGGCTGGAAGTGTTTGTGTGTGTGTTTGTGTTTGTGTGTGCGCACCAACTCTGAGTTGTAAAAATGTCTGACTGAATCCAGGAAGAGGGCAGAGGCAGAGGGGCTGGAAGTGTGTGTGTGTGTGTGTGTGCACCAGCTGTGAGTTTTAAAAACATCTGAGTGAATCCAGAAAGAGGGAAGAGGCAGAGGGGCTGGAAGTGTTTGTGTGTGTGTGTGTATGTGTGTGCGCACCAGCTGTGAGTTTTAAAAACATCTGAGTGAATCCAGGAAGAGGGAAGAGGCAGAGGGGCTGGAAGTGTGTGTGTGTGTGTGTGTGTGTGTGTGTGTGTGCACCAGCTGTGAGTTTTAAAAACATCTGAGTGAATCCAGGAATAGGGAAGTGGCAGAGGGGCTGGAAGTGTGTGTGTGTGTCTGTGTTTGTGTGTGCACCAGCTGTGAATCTTAAAAACGTCTGAGTGAATCCAGGAAGAGGGAACTGGCAAAGGGGCTGGAAGTGTTTGTGTTTGTGTGTGTGTGGTGTGCACAGGCTGTGAATCTTAAAAATGTCTGAGTGAATCCAGGAAGAGGGAAGAGGCAGAGGGGATGGAAGTGTGTGTGTGTTTGTGTGTGTGTGTGTGTGTGTGTGCACCAGGTGTAAGTCTTAAAAATGTCTGAGTGAATCCAGGAAGAAGGAAGAGGAAGAGGGGCTGGAAGTGTGTGTGTGGTTGTGTGTGTGTGCTGTACACAGGCTGTGAGTCTTAAAAACGTCTGAGTGAATCCAGGAAGAGGGAACTGGCAGAGGGGCTGGAAGTGTGTGCGTGTGCGTGTGTGTGTGTGTGCGCGCAGCAGCTGTGAGTTTTAAAAACATCTGAGTGAATCCAAGAAGAGGGAAGAGGCAGAGGGGCTGGAACTGTATGCTTGTGCACCAGCTGTGAGTTTTAAAAACATCTGAGTGAATCCAGGAAGAGGGAAGAGGCAGAGGGGCTGGAAGTGTGTGTGTGTCCACCAGCTGTGAGTTTTAAAAACATCTGATTGAATCCAGGAAGAGGGAACTGGCAGAGGGACTGGAAGTGTTTGTTTTTCTGTGTGTGTGTGTGTGCACCAGCTGTGAGTCTTAAAAACATCTGAGTGAATCCAGGAAGAGGGAAGAGGCAGAGGGGCTGGAAGTGTGTGTGTGTCCACCAGCTGTGAGTTTTAAAAACATCTGATTGAATCCAGGAAGAGGGAACTGGCAGAGGGACTGGAAGTGTTTGTGTTTCTGTGTGTGTGTGAGTGTGTGTGTGCACCAGCTGTGAGTCTTAAAAACGTCTGACTGAATCCAGGAAGAGGGAAGAGGCAGAGTGGCTGGAAGTGTGTGTCTGTGTGTGTGTGCATCAGCTGTGAGTCTTAAAAATGTCTGAGTTAATCCAGGAAGAGGGAAGAGGCAGAGGGGCTGGAAGTGTGTGTGTGTTTGTGTGTGTGTGTGTGTGTGTGCGCGCACCAGCTGTGAGTCTTAAAAACGTCTGACTGAATCCAGGAAGAGGGAAGAGGCAGAGTGGCTGGAAGTGTGTGTCTGTGTGTGTGTGCATCAGCTGTGAGTCTTAAAAATGTCTGAGTTAATCCAGGAAGAGGGAAGAGGCAGAGTGGCTGGAAGTGTGTGTCTGTGTGTGTGTGCATCAGCTGTGAGTCTTAAAAACATCTGAGTGAATCCAGGAAGAGAGAACTGGCAGAGGGGCTGGAAGTGTGTGTGTGTGTGTGTGTGTGTGCGCGCGCACCAGCTGTGAATTTTAAAAATATGTGAGGGAATCCAGGAAGAAGGAAGAGGCAGAGGGGCTGGAAGTGTGTGTGTGTTTGTGTGTGTGTTGCGTGCACAGGCTGTGAGTCTTAAAAACATCTGAGTGAATCCAGGAAGAGGGAAGAGGCAGAGGGGCTGGAAGTGCGTGTGTGTTTGTGTGCACCAGCTCTGAGTCTTAAAAACGTCTGAGTGAATCCAGGAAGAGGGAACCAGCAGAGGGGCTGGAAGTGGTTGTTTTTCTGTGTGTGTGTGTGTGTGTGTGCACCAGCTTTGAGTCTTAAAAATGGCTGAGTGAATCCTGGAAGAGGGAAGTGGCAGAGGGGCTGGAAGTGTGTGTGTGTGTGTGTGCACCATCTCTGAGTTTTAAAAACATCTGAGTGAATCCAGAAAGAGGGAAGAGGCAGAGGGGCTGGAAGTGTTTGTGTGTGTGTGTGTATGTCTGTGCGCACCAGCTGTGAGTTTTAAAAACATCTGAGTGAATCCAGGAAGAGGGAAGAGGCAGAGGGACTGGAAGTGTGTGTGTGTGTGTGTGTGTGTGTGTGTGTGTGCACCAGCTGTGAGTTTTAAAAACATCTGAGTGAATCCAGGAAGAGGGAAGTGGCAGAGGGGCTGGAAGTGTGTGTGTGTGTGTGTGTGTGTGTGTGTGTGTGCACCAGGTGTAAGTCTTAAAAACGTCTGAGTGAATCCAGGAAGAAGGAAGAGGAAGAGGGGCTGGAAGTGTGTGTGTGGTTGTGTGTGTGTGCTGTACACAGGCTGTGAGTCTTAAAAACGTCTGAGTGAATCCAGGAAGAGGTAACTGGCAGAGGGGCTGGAAGTGTGTGTGTGTGTGTGTGTGTGTGCGCGCGCACCAGCTGTGAGTTTTAAAAATATCTGAGGGAATCCAGGAAGAGGGAAGTGGCAGAGGGGCTGGAAGTGTGTGTGTGTGTGTTTGTGTGCACCAGCTCTGAGTCTTTAAAACGTCTCAGTGAATCCAGGAAGAGGGAAGAGGCAGAGGGGCTGGAAGTGTATGTGTTTGTGTGTGTGTGTGTGTTTGTGCACCAGCTTTGAGTCTTAAAAACGTCTGAGTGAATCCAGGAATAGGGAACCGGCAGAGGGGCTGGAAGTGTGTGTGTGTGTCTGTGTGTGTCTGTGTGCACCAGCTGTGAGTCTTAAAAACATCTTAGTGAATCTAGGAAGAGGGAACTGGCAGAGGGGCGGGAAGTGTTTGTGTTTGTGTGTGTGTGTGTGTGTGTGTGTGTTTGTGCACCAGCTGTGAGTTTTAAAAATATCTGAGTGAATCCAGGAAGAGGGAAGTGGCAGAGGGGCTGGAAGTGTGTGTGTGTGTGTGTGTGTGTGTGTGTGTGTGTGCGCGCGCGCGCACCAGCTGTGAGTTTTAAAAACATCTGAGTGAATCCAAGAAGAGGGAAGAGGCAGAGGGGCTGGAACTGTATGCTTGTGCACCAGCTGTGAGTTTTGAAAACATCTGAGTGAATCCAGGAAGAGGGAAGAGGCAGAGGGGCTGGAAGTGTGTGTGTGTTTGTGTGTGTGTGTGTGTGTGTGTGTGTGCACCAGGTGTAAGTCTTAAAAATGTCTGAGTGAATCCAGGAAGAAGGAAGAGGAAGAGGGGCTGGAAGTGTGTGTGTGGTTGTGTGTGTGTGCTGTACACAGGCTGTGAGTCTTAAAAACGTCTGAGTGAATCCAGGAAGAGAGAACTGGCAGAGGGGCTGGAAGTGTGTGTGTGTGTGTGTGTGTGTGTGCGCACACCAGCTGTGAGTTTTAAAAATATCTGAGGGAATCCAGGAAGAAGGAAGAGGCAGAGGGGATGGAAGTGTGTGTGTGTGTGTGTGTGTGTGTGTGTGTGTGTGTGCGCGCACCAGCTGTGAGTTTTAAAAACATCTGAGTGAATCCAAGAAGAGGGAAGAGGCAGAGGGGCTGGAACTGTATGCTTGTGCACCAGCTGTGAGTTTTAAAAACATCTGAGTGAATCCAGGAAGAGGGAAGAGGCAGAGGGGCTGGAAGTGTGTGTGTGTCCACCAGCTGTGAGTTTTAAAAACATCTGATTGAATCCAGGAAGAGGGAACTGGCAGAGGGACTGGAAGTGTTTGTGTTTCTCTGTGTGTGTGTTTGTGTGTGCACCAGCTGTGAGTCTTAAAAACGTCGGACTGAATCCAGGAAGAGGGAAGAGGCAGAGTGGCTGGAAGTGTGTATCTGTGTGTGTGTGCATCAGCTGTGAGTCTTAAAAATGTCTGAGTGAATCCAGGAAGAGGGAAGAGGCAGAGGGGCTGGAAGTGTGTGTGTGTCTACCAGCTGTGAGTTTTAAAAACATCTGATTGAATCCAGGAAGAGGGAACTGGCAGAGGGACTGGAAGTGTGTGTGTGTGTGTGTGTGTGTGTGTGTGCACCAGCTGTGAGTCTTAAAAACATCTGAGTGAATCCAGGAAGAGGGAAGAGGCAGAGGGGCTGGAAGTGTGTGTGTGTCTACCAGCTGTGAGTTTTAAAAACATCTGATTGAATCCAGGAAGAGGGAACTGGCAGAGGGACTGGAAGTGTTTGTGTTTCTCTGTGTGTGTGTTTGTGTGTGCACCAGCTGTGAGTCTTAAAAACGTCGGACTGAATCCAGGAAGAGGGAAGAGGCAGAGTGGCTGGAAGTGTGTATCTGTGTGTGTGTGCATCAGCTGTGAGTCTTAAAAATGTCTGAGTTAATCCAGGAAGAGGGAAGAGGCAGAGGGGCTGGAAGTGTGTGTGTGTGTGTGTGTGTGTGTGTGTGTGTGCACCAGGTGTAAGTCTTAAAAACGTCTGAGTGAATCCAGGAAGAAGGAAGAGGCAGAGTGGCTGGAAGTGTGTGTCTGTGTGTGTGTGCATCAGCTATGAGTCTTAAAAACATCTGAGTGAATCCAGGAAGAGGGAACTGGCAGAGGGGCTGGAAGTGTGTATGTGTGTGTGTGTGCGCGCACCAGCTGTGAGTTTTAAAAATATGTGAGGGAATCCAGGAAGAAGGAAGAGGCAGAGGGGCTGGAAGTGTGTGTGTGTTTGTGTGTGTGTTGTGTGCACAGGCTGTGAGTCTTAAAAACATCTGAGTGAATCCAGGAAGAGGGAAGAGGCAGAGGGGCTGGAAGTGTGTGTGTGTTTGTGTGCACCAGCTCTGAGTCTTAAAAACATCTGAGTGAATCCAGGAAGAGGGAACCGGCAGAGGGGCTGGAAGTGTGTGTGTGTGTGTGTGTGTGTGTGCGCGCGCACCAGCTGTGAGTTTTAAAAATATCTGAGGGAATCCAGGAAGAGGGAAGAGGCAGAGGGGCTGGAAGTGTGTGTGTGTGTGTGTGTGTGTGTGTGTGTGTGTGTGTGCACCAGGTGTAAGTCTTAAAAATGTCTGAGTGAATCCAGGAAGAAGGAAGAGGCAGAGTGGCTGGAAGTGTGTGTCTGTGTGTGTGTGCATCAGCTGTGAGTCTTAAAAACATCTGAGTGAATCCAGGAAGAGAGAACTGGCAGAGGGGCTGGAAGTGTGTGTGTGTGTGTGTGTGTGTGCGCGCGCACCAGCTGTGAGTTTTAAAAATATGTGAGGGAATCCAGGAAGAAGGAAGAGGCAGAGGGGCTGGAAGTGTGTGTGTGTTTGTGTGTGTGTTGTGTGCACAGGCTGTGAGTCTTAAAAACATCTGAGTGAATCCAGGAAGAGGGAAGAGGCAGAGGGGCTGGAAGTGTGTGTGTGTTTGTGTGCACCAGCTCTGAGTCTTAAAAACGTCTGAGTGAATCCAGGAAGAGGGAAACAGCAGAGGGGCTGGAAGTGGTTGTTTTTCTGTGTGTGTGTGTGTGTGTGTGCACCAGCTTTGAGTCTTAAAAATGGCTGAGTGAATCCTGGAAGAGGGAAGTGGCAGAGGGGCTGGAAGTGTGTGTGTGTGTGTGTGCACCATCTCTGAGTTTTAAAAACATCTGAGTGAATCCAGAAAGAGGGAAGAGGCAGAGGGGCTGGAAGTGTTTGTGTGTGTGTGTGTATGTGTGTGCGCACACCAGCTGTGAGTTTTAAAAATATCTGAGGGAATCCAGGAAGAAGGAAGAGGCAGAGGGGATGGAAGTGTGTGTGTGTGTGTGTGTGTGTGTGTGTGTGTGTGTGTGTGTGTGCGCGCACCAGCTGTGAGTTTTAAAAACATCTGAGTGAATCCAAGAAGAGGGAAGAGGCAGAGGGGCTGGAACTGTATGCTTGTGCACCAGCTGTGAGTTTTAAAAACATCTGAGTGAATCCAGGAAGAGGGAAGAGGCAGAGGGGCTGGAAGTGTGTGTGTGTCCACCAGCTGTGAGTTTTAAAAACATCTGATTGAATCCAGGAAGAGGGAACTGGCAGAGGGACTGGAAGTGTTTGTGTTTCTCTGTGTCTGTGTTTGTGTGTGCACCAGCTGTGAGTCTTAAAAACGTCGGACTGAATCCAGGAAGAGGGAAGAGGCAGAGTGGCTGGAAGTGTGTATCTGTGTGTGTGTGCATCAGCTGTGAGTCTTAAAAATGTCTGAGTGAATCCAGGAAGAGGGAAGAGGCAGAGCGGCTGGAAGTGTGTGTGTGTCTACCAGCTGTGAGTTTTAAAAACATCTGATTGAATCCAGGAAGAGGGAACTGGCAGAGGGACTGGAAGTGTGTGTGTGTGTGTGTGTGTGTGTGTGTGCACCAGCTGTGAGTCTTAAAAACATCTGAGTGAATCCAGGAAGAGGGAAGAGGCAGAGGGGCTGGAAGTGTGTGTGTGTCTACCAGCTGTGAGTTTTAAAAACATCTGATTGAATCCAGGAAGAGGGAACTGGCAGAGGGACTGGAAGTGTTTGTGTTTCTCTGTGTGTGTGTTTGTGTGTGCACCAGCTGTGAGTCTTAAAAACGTCGGACTGAATCCAGGAAGAGGGAAGAGGCAGAGTGGCTGGAAGTGTGTATCTGTGTGTGTGTGCATCAGCTGTGAGTCTTAAAAATGTCTGAGTTAATCCAGGAAGAGGGAAGAGGCAGAGGGGCTGGAAGTGTGTGTGTGTGTGTGTGTGTGTGTGTGTGTGTGTGTGTGTGCACCAGGTGTAAGTCTTAAAAACGTCTGAGTGAATCCAGGAAGAAGGAAGAGGCAGAGTGGCTGGAAGTGTGTGTCTGTGTGTGTGTGCATCAGCTATGAGTCTTAAAAACATCTGAGTGAATCCAGGAAGAGGGAACTGGCAGAGGGGCTGGAAGTGTGTATGTGTGTGTGTGTGCGCGCACCAGCTGTGAGTTTTAAAAATATCTGAGGGAATCCAGGAAGAGGGAAGAGGCAGAGGGGCTGGAAGTGTGTGTGTGTGTGTGTGTGTGTGTGTGTGTGTGTGTGCACCAGGTGTAAGTCTTAAAAACGTCTGAGTGAATCCAGGAAGAAGGAAGAGGCAGAGTGGCTGGAAGTGTGTGTCTGTGTGTGTGTGCATCAGCTGTGAGTCTTAAAAACATCTGAGTGAATCCAGGAAGAGAGAACTGGCAGAGGGGCTGGAAGTGTGTGTGTGTGTGTGTGTGTGTGCGCGCGCACCAGCTGTGAGTTTTAAAAATATGTGAGGGAATCCAGGAAGAAGGAAGAGGCAGAGGGGCTGGAAGTGTGTGTGTGTTTGTGTGTGTGTTGTGTGCACAGGCTGTGAGTCTTAAAAACATCTGAGTGAATCCAGGAAGAGGGAAGAGGCAGAGGGGATGGAAGTGTGTGTGTGTTTGTGTGCACCAGCTCTGAGTCTTAAAAACGTCTGAGTGAATCCAGGAAGAGGGAACCAGCAGAGGGGCTGGAAGTGGTTGTTTTTCTGTGTGTGTGTGTGTGTGTGTGCACCAGCTTTGAGTCTTAAAAATGGCTGAGTGAATCCTGGAAGAGGGAAGTGGCAGAGGGGCTGGAAGTGTGTGTGTGTGTGTGTGCACCATCTCTGAGCTTTAAAAACATCTGAGTGAATCCAGGAAGAGGGAAGAGGCAGAAGGGCTGGAAGTGTGTGCGTGTGCATCAGCTGTGAGTCTTAAAAACATCTGAGTGAATCCAGGAAGAGGGAAGAGGCAGAGGGGCTGGAAGTGTGTGTGTTTGTTTCTGTGTGTGTGTGTGTGTGTGCACCAGCTGTGAGTTTTAAAAACATCTGAGTGAATCCAGGAAGAGGGAAGAGGCAGAAGGGCTGGAAGTGTGTGTGCCTGTGTGTGTGTGTGCGTGCCCACCAGCTGTGATTTTTAAAAACATCTGAGTGAATCCAGGAAGAGGGAAGAGGCAGAGGGCCTGGAAGTGTGTGCGTGTGCACCAGCTGAGAGTTTCAAAAACATCTGAGTGAATCCAGGAAGAGGGAAGAGGCAGAGGGCCTGGAAGTCTGTGTGTGTGTGTGTGTGTGTGTGTGTGTGTGCACCAGCTGTGAGTTTTAAAAGCATCTGAGTGAATCCAGGAAGAGGGAAGTGGCAGAGGGGCTGGAAGTGTGTGTGTGTGTGTGCACCAGCTCTGAGTTGTAAAAATGTCTGAGTGAATCCAAGAAGAGGGAAGAGGCAGAGTGGCTGGAAGTGTGTGTCTGTGTGTTTGTGCATCAGCTGTGAGTCTTAAAAACATCTGAGTGAATCCAGGAAGAGGGAAGAGGCAGAGGGGCTGGAAGTGTGTGTGCGTTTGTATGTGTGTGCGTGCCCACCAGCTGTGAGTTTTAAAAACATCTGAGTGAATCCAGGAAGAGAGAAGAGGCAGAAGGGCTGGAAGTGTGTGCGTGTGCACCAGCTGTGAGTTTTAAAAACATCTGAGTGAATCCAGGAAGAGGGAAGAGGCAGAGGGGCTGGAAGTGTGTGTGTGTGTGTGTGTGTGTGTGTGTGTGTGCACCAGCTGTGAGTCTTAAAAACGTCTGACTGAATCCAGGAAGAGGGAAGAGGCAGAGTGGCTGGAAGTGTGTGTCTGTGTGTGTGTGCATCAGCTGTGAGTCTTAAAAACATCTGAGTGAATCCAGGAAGAGGGAAGAGGCAGAGGGGCTGGAAGTGTGTGTGTGTGTGTGTGCACCAGCTGTGAGTTTTAAAAACATCTGAGTGAATCCAGAAAGAGGGAAGAGGCAGAGGGGCTGGAAGTGTTTGTGTGTGTGTGTGTGTGTGTGTGTGTGCGCACCAGCTGTGAGTTTTAAAAACATCTGAGTGAATCCAGGAAGAGGGAAGAGGCAGAGGGGCTGGAAGTGTGTGTGTGTGTGTGTGTGTGTGTGTGTGTGCACCAGCTGTGAGTTTTAAAAACATCTGAGTGAATCCAGGAATAGGGAAGTGGCAGAGGGGCTGGAAGTGTCTGTGTGTGTCTGTGTTTGTGTGTGCACCAGCTGTGAATCTTAAAAACGTCTGAGTGAATCCAGGAAGAGGGAACTGGCAAAGGGGCTGGAAGTGTTTGTGTTTGTGTGTGTGTGGTGTGCACAGGCTGTGAATCTTAAAAATGTCTGAGTGAATCCAGGAAGAGGGAAGAGGCAGAGGGGATGGAAGTGTGTGTGTGTTTGTGTGTGTGTGTGTGTGTGTGTGTGTGTGTGTGTGTGCACCAGGTGTAAGTCTTAAAAATGTCTGAGTGAATCCAGGAAGAAGGAAGAGGAAGAGGGGCTGGAAGTGTGTGTGTGGTTGTGTGTGTGTGCTGTACACAGGCTGTGAGTCTTAAAAACGTCTGAGTGAATCCAGGAAGAGGGAACTGGCAGAGGGGCTGGAAGTGTGTGCGTGTGTGTGTGTGTGTGCGCGCGCACCAGCTGTGAGTTTTAAAAACATCTGAGTGAATCCAAGAAGAGGGAAGAGGCAGAGGGGCTGGAACTGTATGCTTGTGCACCAGCTGTGAGTTTTAAAAACATCTGAGTGAATCCAGGAAGAGGGAAGAGGCAGAGGGGCTGGAAGTGTGTGTGTGTCCACCAGCTGTGAGTTTTAAAAACATCTGATTGAATCCAGGAAGAGGGAACTGGCAGAGGGACTGGAAGTGTTTGTGTTTCTGTTTGTGTGTGAGTGTGTGTGTGCACCAGCTGTGAGTCTTAAAAACGTCTGACTGAATCCAGGAAGAGGGAAGAGGCAGAGTGGCTGGAAGTGTGTGTCTGTGTGTGTGTGCATCAGCTGTGAGTCTTAAAAATGTCTGAGTTAATCCAGGAAGAGGGAAGAGGCAGAGGGGCTGGAAGTGTGTGTGTGTTTGTGTTTGTGTGTGTGTGTGTGTGTGTGTGTGTGTGTGTGTGCGCACCAGCTATGAGTCTTAAAAACGTCTGACTGAATCCAGGAAGAGGGAAGAGGCAGAGTGGCTGGAAGTGTGTGTCTGTGTGTGTGTGCATCAGCTGTGAGTTTTAAAAATGTCTGAGTTAATCCAGGAAGAGGGAAGAGGCAGAGTGGCTGGAAGTGTGTGTCTTTGTGTGTGTGCATCAGCTGTGAGTCTTAAAAACATCTGAGTGAATCCAGGAAGAGGGAACTGGCAGAGGGGCTGGAAGTGTGTGTGTGTGTGTGTGTGTGTGTGTGTGCGCGCGCACCAGCTGTGAGTTTTAAAAATATGTGAGGGAATCCAGGAAGAAGGAAGAGGCAGAGGGGCTGGAAGTGTGTGTGTGTTTGTGTGTGTGTTGTGTGCACAGGCTGTGAGTCTTAAAAACATCTGAGTGATTCCAGGAAGAGGGAAGAGGCAGAGGGGCTGGAAGTGTGTGTGTGTTTGTGTGCACCAGCTCTGAGTCTTAAAAACGTCTGAGTGAATCCAGGAAGAGGGAACCAGCAGAGGGGCTGGAAGTGGTTGTTTTTCTGTGTGTGTGTGTGTGTGTGCACCAGCTTTGAGTCTTAAAAATGGCTGAGTGAATCCTGGAAGAGGGAAGTGGCAGAGGGCCTGGAAGTGTGTGATTGTGTGTGTGTGCACCAGCAATGAGTTTTAAAAGCATCTGAGTGAATCCAGGAAGAGGGAATTGGCAGAGGGGCTGGAAGTGTTTGTGTGTGTGTTTGTGTGTGTGTGTGCGCACCAACTCTGAGTTGTAAAAATGTCTGACTGAATCCAGGAAGAGGGCAGAGGCAGAGGGGCTGGAAGTGTGTGTGTGTGTGTGTGCACCAGCTGTGAGTTTTAAAAACATCTGAGTGAATCCAGAAAGAGGGAAGAGGCAGAGGGGCTGGAAGTGTTTGTGTGTGTGTGTGTATGTGTGTGCGCACCAGCTGTGAGTTTTAAAAACATCTGAGTGAATCCAGGAAGAGGGAAGAGGCAGAGGGGCTGGAAGTGTGTGTGTGTGTGTGTGTGTGTGTGTGTGTGCACCAGCTGTGAGTTTTAAAAACATCTGAGTGAATCCAGGAATAGGGAAGTGGCAGAGGGGCTGGAAGTGTGTGTGTGTGTGTGTGTTTGTGTGTGCACCAGCTGTGAATCTTAAAAACGTCTGAGTGAATCCAGGAAGAGGGAACTGGCAAAGGGGCTGGAAGTGTTTGTGTTTGTGTGTGTGTGGTGTGCACAGGCTGTGAATCTTAAAAATGTCTGAGTGAATCCAGGAAGAGGGAAGAGGCAGAGGGGATGGAAGTGTGTGTGTGTTTGTGTGTGTGTGTGTGTGTGTGTGCACCAGGTGTAAGTCTTAAAAATGTCTGAGTGAATCCAGGAAGAAGGAAGAGGAAGAGGGGCTGGAAGTGTGTGTGTGGTTGTGTGTGTGTGCTGTACACAGGCTGTGAGTCTTAAAAACGTCTGAGTGAATCCAGGAAGAGGGAACTGGCAGAGGGGCTGGAAGTGTGTGCGTGTGCGTGTGTGTGTGTGTGCGCGCAGCAGCTGTGAGTTTTAAAAACATCTGAGTGAATCCAAGAAGAGGGAAGAGGCAGAGGGGCTGGAACTGTATGCTTGTGCACCAGCTGTGAGTTTTAAAAACATCTGAGTGAATCCAGGAAGAGGGAAGAGGCAGAGGGGCTGGAAGTGTGTGTGTGTCCACCAGCTGTGAGTTTTAAAAACATCTGATTGAATCCAGGAAGAGGGAACTGGCAGAGGGACTGGAAGTGTTTGTGTTTCTGTGTGTGTGTGTGTGCACCAGCTGTGAGTCTTAAAAACATCTGAGTGAATCCAGGAAGAGGGAAGAGGCAGAGGGGCTGGAAGTGTGTGTGTGTCCACCAGCTGTGAGTTTTAAAAACATCTGATTCAATCCAGGAAGAGGGAACTGGCAGAGGGACTGGAAGTGTTTGTGTTTCTGTGTGTGTTTGTGTGCATCAGCTGTGAGTCTTAAAAACATCTGAGTGAATCCAGGAAGAGGGAACTGGCAGAGGGGCTGGAAGTGTGTGTGTGTGTGTGTGTGTGTGTGTGCGGGCGCGCACCAGCTGTGAGTTTTAAAAATATGTGAGGGAATCCAGGAAGAAGGAAGAGGCAGAGGGGCTGGAAGTGTGTGTGTGTTTGTGTGTGTGTTGTGTGCACAGGCTGTGAGTCTTAAAAACATCTGAGTGATTCCAGGAAGAGGGAAGAGGCAGAGGGGCTGGAAGTGTGTGTGTGTTTGTGTGCACCAGATCTGAGTCTTAAAAACGTCTGAGTGAATCCAGGAAGAGGGAACCAGCAGAGGGGCTGGAAGTGGTTGTTTTTCTGTGTGTGTGTGTGTGTGTGCACCAGCTTTGAGTCTTAAAAATGGCTGAGTGAATCCTGGAAGAGGGAAGTGGCAGAGGGGCTGGAAGTGTGTGTTTGTGTGTGTGTGTGTGTGTGTGTGTGTGTGTGCACCAGCTGTGAGTTTTAAAAACATCTTGAGTGAATCCAAGAAGAGGGAAGAGGCAGAGGGGCTGGAAGTGTGTGCGTGTGCACCAGCTGTGAGTTTTAAAAACATCTGAGTGAATCCAGGAAGAGGGAAGAGGCAGAGGGCCTGGAAGTATGTGATTGTGTGTGTGTGCACCAGCAATGAGTTTTAAAAGCATCTGAGTGAATCCAGGAAGAGGGAATTGGCAGAGGGGCTGGAAGTGTTTGTGTGTGTGTTTGTGTGTGTGTGTGCGCACCAACTCTGAGTTGTAAAAATGTCTGACTGAATCCAGGAAGAGGGCAGAGGCAGAGGGGCTGGAAGTGTGTGTGTGTGTGTGTGTGTGCACCAGCTGTGAGTTTTAAAAACATCTGAGTGAATCCAGAAAGAGGGAAGAGGCAGAGGGGCTGGAAGTGTTTGTGTGTGTGTGTGTATGTGTGTGCGCACCAGCTGTGAGTTTTAAAAACATCTGAGTGAATCCAGGAAGAGGGAAGAGGCAGAGGGGCTGGAAGTGTGTGTGTGTGTGTGTGTGTGTGTGTGTGTGTGTGTGCACCAGCTGTGAGTTTTAAAAACATCTGAGTGAATCCAGGAATAGGGAAGTGGCAGAGGGGCTGGAAGTGTGTGTGTGTGTCTGTGTTTGTGTGTGCACCAGCTGTGAATCTTAAAAACGTCTGAGTGAATCCAGGAAGAGGGAACTGGCAAAGGGGCTGGAAGTGTTTGTGTTTGTGTGTGTGTGGTGTGCACAGGCTGTGAATCTTAAAAATGTCTGAGTGAATCCAGGAAGAGGGAAGAGGCAGAGGGGATGGAAGTGTGTGTGTGTTTGTGTGTGTGTGTGTGTGTGTGTGCACCAGGTGTAAGTCTTAAAAATGTCTGAGTGAATCCAGGAAGAAGGAAGAGGAAGAGGGGCTGGAAGTGTGTGTGTGGTTGTGTGTGTGTGCTGTACACAGGCTGTGAGTCTTAAAAACGTCTGAGTGAATCCAGGAAGAGGGAACTGGCAGAGGGGCTGGAAGTGTGTGCGTGTGCGTGTGTGTGTGTGTGCGCGCAGCAGCTGTGAGTTTTAAAAACATCTGAGTGAATCCAAGAAGAGGGAAGAGGCAGAGGGGCTGGAACTGTATGCTTGTGCACCAGCTGTGAGTTTTAAAAACATCTGAGTGAATCCAGGAAGAGGGAAGAGGCAGAGGGGCTGGAAGTGTGTGTGTGTCCACCAGCTGTGAGTTTTAAAAACATCTGATTGAATCCAGGAAGAGGGAACTGGCAGAGGGACTGGAAGTGTTTGTTTTTCTGTGTGTGTGTGTGTGCACCAGCTGTGAGTCTTAAAAACATCTGAGTGAATCCAGGAAGAGGGAAGAGGCAGAGGGGCTGGAAGTGTGTGTGTGTCCACCAGCTGTGAGTTTTAAAAACATCTGATTGAATCCAGGAAGAGGGAACTGGCAGAGGGACTGGAAGTGTTTGTGTTTCTGTGTGTGTGTGAGTGTGTGTGTGCACCAGCTGTGAGTCTTAAAAACGTCTGACTGAATCCAGGAAGAGGGAAGAGGCAGAGTGGCTGGAAGTGTGTGTCTGTGTGTGTGTGCATCAGCTGTGAGTCTTAAAAATGTCTGAGTTAATCCAGGAAGAGGGAAGAGGCAGAGGGGCTGGAAGTGTGTGTGTGTTTGTGTGTGTGTGTGTGTGTGTGTGTGCGCACCAGCTGTGAGTCTTAAAAACGTCTGACTGAATCCAGGAAGAGGGAAGAGGCAGAGTGGCTGGAAGTGTGTGTCTGTGTGTGTGTGCATCAGCTGTGAGTCTTAAAAATGTCTGAGTTAATCCAGGAAGAGGGAAGAGGCAGAGTGGCTGGAAGTGTGTGTCTGTGTGTGTGTGCATCAGCTGTGAGTCTTAAAAACATCTGAGTGAATCCAGGAAGAGAGAACTGGCAGAGGGGCTGGAAGTGTGTGTGTGTGTGTGTGTGTGTGCGCGCGCACCAGCTGTGAGTTTTAAAAATATGTGAGGGAATCCAGGAAGAAGGAAGAGGCAGAGGGGCTGGAAGTGTGTGTGTGTTTGTGTGTGTGTTGCGTGCACAGGCTGTGAGTCTTAAAAACATCTGAGTGAATCCAGGAAGAGGGAAGAGGCAGAGGGGCTGGAAGTGCGTGTGTGTTTGTGTGCACCAGCTCTGAGTCTTAAAAATGTCTGAGTGAATCCAGGAAGAGGGAACCAGCAGAGGGGCTGGAAGTGGTTGTTTTTCTGTGTGTGTGTGTGTGTGTGTGTGCACCAGCTTTGAGTCTTAAAAATGGCTGAGTGAATCCTGGAAGAGGGAAGTGGCAGAGGGGCTGGAAGTGTGTGTGTGTGTGTGTGCACCATCTCTGAGTTTTAAAAACATCTGAGTGAATCCAGAAAGAGGGAAGAGGCAGAGGGGCTGGAAGTGTTTGTGTGTGTGTGTGTATGTCTGTGCGCACCAGCTGTGAGTTTTAAAAACATCTGAGTGAATCCAGGAAGAGGGAAGAGGCAGAGGGACTGGAAGTGTGTGTGTTTGTGTGTGTGTGTGTGTGTGTGTGTGCACCAGCTGTGAGTTTTAAAAACATCTGAGTGAATCCAGGAAGAGGGAAGTGGCAGAGGGGCTGGAAGTGTGTGTGTGTGTGTGTGTGTGTGTGTGTCTGTGCACCAGGTGTAAGTCTTAAAAACGTCTGAGTGAATCCAGGAAGAAGGAAGAGGAAGAGGGGCTGGAAGTGTGTGTGTGGTTGTGTGTGTGTGCTGTACACAGGCTGTGAGTCTTAAAAACGTCTGAGTGAATCCAGGAAGAGGGAACTGGCAGAGGGGCTGGAAGTGTGTGTGTGTGTGTGTGTGTGTGTGTGCGCGCGCACCAGCTGTGAGTTTTAAAAATATCTGAGGGAATCCAGGAAGAGGGAAGTGGCAGAGGGGCTGGAAGTGTGTGTGTGTGTGTGTTTGTGTGCACCAGCTCTGAGTCTTTAAAACGTCTCAGTGAATCCAGGAAGAGGGAAGAGGCAGAGGGGCTGGAAGTGGTTGTTTTTCTGTGTGTGTGTGTGTGTGTGCACCAGCTTTGAGTCTTAAAAATGGCTGAGTGAATCCTGGAAGAGGGAAGTGGCAGAGGGGCTGGAAGTGTGTGTTTGTGTGTGTGTGTGTGTGTGTGTGTGTGTGTGCACCAGCTGTGAGTTTTAAAAACATCTTGAGTGAATCCAAGAAGAGGGAAGAGGCAGAGGGGCTGGAAGTGTGTGCGTGTGCACCAGCTGTGAGTTTTAAAAACATCTGAGTGAATCCAGGAAGAGGGAAGAGGCAGAGGGCCTGGAAGTATGTGATTGTGTGTGTGTGCACCAGCAATGAGTTTTAAAAGCATCTGAGTGAATCCAGGAAGAGGGAATTGGCAGAGGGGCTGGAAGTGTTTGTGTGTGTGTTTGTGTGTGTGTGTGCGCACCAACTCTGAGTTGTAAAAATGTCTGACTGAATCCAGGAAGAGGGCAGAGGCAGAGGGGCTGGAAGTGTGTGTGTGTGTGTGTGTGTGCACCAGCTGTGAGTTTTAAAAACATCTGAGTGAATCCAGAAAGAGGGAAGAGGCAGAGGGGCTGGAAGTGTTTGTGTGTGTGTGTGTATGTGTGTGCGCACCAGCTGTGAGTTTTAAAAACATCTGAGTGAATCCAGGAAGAGGGAAGAGGCAGAGGGGCTGGAAGTGTGTGTGTGTGTGTGTGTGTGTGTGTGTGCACCAGCTGTGAGTTTTAAAAACATCTGAGTGAATCCAGGAATAGGGAAGTGGCAGAGGGGCTGGAAGTGTGTGTGTGTGTCTGTGTTTGTGTGTGCACCAGCTGTGAATCTTAAAAACGTCTGAGTGAATCCAGGAAGAGGGAACTGGCAAAGGGGCTGGAAGTGTTTGTGTTTGTGTGTGTGTGGTGTGCACAGGCTGTGAATCTTAAAAATGTCTGAGTGAATCCAGGAAGAGGGAAGAGGCAGAGGGGATGGAAGTGTGTGTGTGTTTGTGTGTGTGTGTGTGTGTGTGCACCAGGTGTAAGTCTTAAAAATGTCTGAGTGAATCCAGGAAGAAGGAAGAGGAAGAGGGGCTGGAAGTGTGTGTGTGGTTGTGTGTGTGTGCTGTACACAGGCTGTGAGTCTTAAAAACGTCTGAGTGAATCCAGGAAGAGGGAACTGGCAGAGGGGCTGGAAGTGTGTGCGTGTGCGTGTGTGTGTGTGTGCGCGCAGCAGCTGTGAGTTTTAAAAACATCTGAGTGAATCCAAGAAGAGGGAAGAGGCAGAGGGGCTGGAACTGTATGCTTGTGCACCAGCTGTGAGTTTTAAAAACATCTGAGTGAATCCAGGAAGAGGGAAGAGGCAGAGGGGCTGGAAGTGTGTGTGTGTCCACCAGCTGTGAGTTTTAAAAACATCTGATTGAATCCAGGAAGAGGGAACTGGCAGAGGGACTGGAAGTGTTTGTTTTTCTGTGTGTGTGTGTGTGCACCAGCTGTGAGTCTTAAAAACATCTGAGTGAATCCAGGAAGAGGGAAGAGGCAGAGGGGCTGGAAGTGTGTGTGTGTCCACCAGCTGTGAGTTTTAAAAACATCTGATTGAATCCAGGAAGAGGGAACTGGCAGAGGGACTGGAAGTGTTTGTGTTTCTGTGTGTGTGTGAGTGTGTGTGTGCACCAGCTGTGAGTCTTAAAAACGTCTGACTGAATCCAGGAAGAGGGAAGAGGCAGAGTGGCTGGAAGTGTGTGTCTGTGTGTGTGTGCATCAGCTGTGAGTCTTAAAAATGTCTGAGTTAATCCAGGAAGAGGGAAGAGGCAGAGGGGCTGGAAGTGTGTGTGTGTTTGTGTGTGTGTGTGTGTGTGTGTGCGCACCAGCTGTGAGTCTTAAAAACGTCTGACTGAATCCAGGAAGAGGGAAGAGGCAGAGTGGCTGGAAGTGTGTGTCTGTGTGTGTGTGCATCAGCTGTGAGTCTTAAAAATGTCTGAGTTAATCCAGGAAGAGGGAAGAGGCAGAGTGGCTGGAAGTGTGTGTCTGTGTGTGTGTGCATCAGCTGTGAGTCTTAAAAACATCTGAGTGAATCCAGGAAGAGAGAACTGGCAGAGGGGCTGGAAGTGTGTGTGTGTGTGTGTGTGTGTGCGCGCGCACCAGCTGTGAGTTTTAAAAATATGTGAGGGAATCCAGGAAGAAGGAAGAGGCAGAGGGGCTGGAAGTGTGTGTGTGTTTGTGTGTGTGTTGCGTGCACAGGCTGTGAGTCTTAAAAACATCTGAGTGAATCCAGGAAGAGGGAAGAGGCAGAGGGGCTGGAAGTGCGTGTGTGTTTGTGTGCACCAGCTCTGAGTCTTAAAAATGTCTGAGTGAATCCAGGAAGAGGGAACCAGCAGAGGGGCTGGAAGTGGTTGTTTTTCTGTGTGTGTGTGTGTGTGTGTGTGCACCAGCTTTGAGTCTTAAAAATGGCTGAGTGAATCCTGGAAGAGGGAAGTGGCAGAGGGGCTGGAAGTGTGTTTGTGTGTGTGTGCACCATCTCTGAGTTTTAAAAACATCTGAGTGAATCCAGAAAGAGGGAAGAGGCAGAGGGGCTGGAAGTGTTTGTGTGTATGTGTGTATGTCTGTGCGCACCAGCTGTGAGTTTTAAAAACATCTGAGTGAATCCAGGAAGAGGGAAGAGGCAGAGGGACTGGAAGTGTGTGTGTGTGTGTGTGTGTGTGTGTGTGTGTGTGCACCAGCTGTGAGTTTTAAAAACATCTGAGTGAATCCAGGAAGAGGGAAGTGGCAGAGGGGCTGGAAGTGTGTGTGTGTGTGTGTGTGTGTGTGTGTGTGTGCACCAGGTGTAAGTCTTAAAAACGTCTGAGTGAATCCAGGAAGAAGGAAGAGGAAGAGGGGCTGGAAGTGTTTGTGTGGTTGTGTGTGTGTGCTGTACACAGGCTGTGAGTCTTAAAAACGTCTGAGTGAATCCAGGAAGAGGTAACTGGCAGAGGGGCTGGAAGTGTGTGTGTGTGTGTGTGTGTGTGCGCGCGCACCAGCTGTGAGTTTTAAAAATATCTGAGGGAATCCAGGAAGAGGGAAGTGGCAGAGGGGCTGGAAGTGTGTGTGTGTGTGTTTGTGTGCACCAGCTCTGAGTCTTTAAAACGTCTCAGTGAATCCAGGAAGAGGGAAGAGGCAGAGGGGCTGGAAGTGTATGTGTTTGTGTGTGTGTGTGTGTTTGTGCACCAGCTTTGAGTCTTAAAAACGTCTGAGTGAATCCAGGAATAGGGAACCGGCAGAGGGGCTGGAAGTGTGTGTGTGTGTCTGTGTGTGTCTGTGTGCACCAGCTGTGAGTCTTAAAAACATCTGAGTGAATCTAGGAAGAGGGAACTGGCAGAGGGGCGGGAAGTGTTTGTGTTTGTGTGTGTGTGTGTGTGTGTTTGTGCACCAGCTGTGAGTTTTAAAAATATCTGAGTGAATCCAGGAAGAGGGAAGTGGCAGAGGGGCTGGAAGTGTGTGTGTGTGTGTGTGTGTGCGCGCGCGCGCACCAGCTGTGAGTTTTAAAAACATCTGAGTGAATCCAAGAAGAGGGAAGAGGCAGAGGGGCTGGAACTGTATGCTTGTGCACCAGCTGTGAGTTTTGAAAACATCTGAGTGAATCCAGGAAGAGGGAAGAGGCAGAGGGGCTGGAAGTGTGTGTGTGTTTGTGTGTGTGTGTGTGTGTGTGTGTGTGTGTGCACCAGGTGTAAGTCTTAAAAATGTCTGAGTGAATCCAGGAAGAAGGAAGAGGAAGAGGGGCTGGAAGTGTGTGTGTGGTTGTGTGTGTGTGCTGTACACAGGCTGTGAGTCTTAAAAACGTCTGAGTGAATCCAGGAAGAGAGAACTGGCAGAGGGGCTGGAAGTGTGTGTGTGTGTGTGTGTGTGTGCGCACACCAGCTGTGAGTTTTAAAAATATCTGAGGGAATCCAGGAAGAAGGAAGAGGCAGAGGGGATGGAAGTGTGTGTGTGTGTGTGTGTGTGTGTGTGTGTGTGTGTGTGCGCGCACCAGCTGTGAGTTTTAAAAACAACTGAGTGAATCCAAGAAGAGGGAAGAGGCAGAGGGGCTGGAACTGTATGCTTGTGCACCAGCTGTGAGTTTTAAAAACATCTGAGTGAATCCAGGAAGAGGGAAGAGGCAGAGGGGCTGGAAGTGTGTGTGTGTCCACCAGCTGTGAGTTTTAAAAACATCTGATTGAATCCAGGAAGAGGGAACTGGCAGAGGGACTGGAAGTGTTTGTGTTTCTCTGTGTGTGTGTTTGTGTGTGCACCAGCTGTGAGTCTTAAAAACGTCGGACTGAATCCAGGAAGAGGGAAGAGGCAGAGTGGCTGGAAGTGTGTATCTGTGTGTGTGTGCATCAGCTGTGAGTCTTAAAAATGTCTGAGTGAATCCAGGAAGAGGGAAGAGGCAGAGGGGCTGGAAGTGTGTGTGTGTCTACCAGCTGTGAGTTTTAAAAACATCTGATTGAATCCAGGAAGAGGGAACTGGCAGAGGGACTGGAAGTGTGTGTGTGTGTGTGTGTGTGTGTGTGTGTGCACCAGCTGTGAGTCTTAAAAACATCTGAGTGAATCCAGGAAGAGGGAAGAGGCAGAGGGGCTGGAAGTGTGTGTGTGTCTACCAGCTGTGAGTTTTAAAAACATCTGATTGAATCCAGGAAGAGGGAACTGGCAGAGGGACTGGAAGTGTTTGTGTTTCTCTGTGTGTGTGTTTGTGTGTGCACCAGCTGTGAGTCTTAAAAACGTCGGACTGAATCCAGGAAGAGGGAAGAGGCAGAGTGGCTGGAAGTGTGTATCTGTGTGTGTGTGCATCAGCTGTGAGTCTTAAAAATGTCTGAGTTAATCCAGGAAGAGGGAAGAGGCAGAGGGGCTGGAAGTGTGTGTGTGTGTGTGTGTGTGTGTGTGTGTGTGTGTGCACCAGGTGTAAGTCTTAAAAACGTCTGAGTGAATCCAGGAAGAAGGAAGAGGCAGAGTGGCTGGAAGTGTGTGTCTGTGTGTGTGTGCATCAGCTATGAGTCTTAAAAACATCTGAGTGAATCCAGGAAGAGGGAACTGGCAGAGGGGCTGGAAGTGTGTATGTGTGTGTGTGTGCGCGCACCAGCTGTGAGTTTTAAAAATATGTGAGGGAATCCAGGAAGAAGGAAGAGGCAGAGGGGCTGGAAGTGTGTGTGTGTTTGTGTGTGTGTTGTGTGCACAGGCTGTGAGTCTTAAAAACATCTGAGTGAATCCAGGAAGAGGGAAGAGGCAGAGGGGCTGGAAGTGTGTGTGTGTTTGTGTGCACCAGCTCTGAGTCTTAAAAACATCTGAGTGAATCCAGGAAGAGGGAACCGGCAGAGGGGCTGGAAGTGTGTGTGTGTGTGTGTGTGTGTGCGCGCGCACCAGCTGTGAGTTTTAAAAATATCTGAGGGAATCCAGGAAGAGGGAAGAGGCAGAGGGGCTGGAAGTGTGTGTGTGTGTGTGTGTGTGTGTGTGTGTGTGTGTGTGTGCACCAGGTGTAAGTCTTAAAAACGTCTGAGTGAATCCAGGAAGAAGGAAGAGGCAGAGTGGCTGGAAGTGTGTGTCTGTGTGTGTGTGCATCAGCTGTGAGTCTTAAAAACATCTGAGTGAATCCAGGAAGAGAGAACTGGCAGAGGGGCTGGAAGTGTGTGTGTGTGTGTGTGTGTGTGCGCGCGCACCAGCTGTGAGTTTTAAAAATATGTGAGGGAATCCAGGAAGAAGGAAGAGGCAGAGGGGCTGGAAGTGTGTGTGTGTTTGTGTGTGTGTTGTGTGCACAGGCTGTGAGTCTTAAAAACATCTGAGTGAATCCAGGAAGAGGGAAGAGGCAGAGGGGCTGGAAGTGTGTGTGTGTTTGTGTGCACCAGCTCTGAGTCTTAAAAACGTCTGAGTGAATCCAGGAAGAGGGAACCAGCAGAGGGGCTGGAAGTGGTTGTTTTTCTGTGTGTGTGTGTGTGTGTGTGCACCAGCTTTGAGTCTTAAAAATGGCTGAGTGAATCCTGGAAGAGGGAAGTGGCAGAGGGGCTGGAAGTGTGTGTGTGTGTGTGTGCACCATCTCTGAGTTTTAAAAACATCTGAGTGAATCCAGAAAGAGGGAAGAGGCAGAGGGGATGGAAGTGTTTGTGTGTGTGTGTGTATGTGTGTGCGCACACCAGCTGTGAGTTTTAAAAATATCTGAGGGAATCCAGGAAGAAGGAAGAGGCAGAGGGGATGGAAGTGTGTGTGTGTGTGTGTGTGTGTGTGTGTGTGTGTGTGTGTGCGCGCACCAGCTGTGAGTTTTAAAAACATCTGAGTGAATCCAAGAAGAGGGAAGAGGCAGAGGGGCTGGAACTGTATGCTTGTGCACCAGCTGTGAGTTTTAAAAACATCTGAGTGAATCCAGGAAGAGGGAAGAGGCAGAGGGGCTGGAAGTGTGTGTGTGTCCACCAGCTGTGAGTTTTAAAAACATCTGATTGAATCCAGGAAGAGGGAACTGGCAGAGGGACTGGAAGTGTTTGTGTTTCTCTGTGTCTGTGTTTGTGTGTGCACCAGCTGTGAGTCTTAAAAACGTCGGACTGAATCCAGGAAGAGGGAAGAGGCAGAGTGGCTGGAAGTGTGTATCTGTGTGTGTGTGCATCAGCTGTGAGTCTTAAAAATGTCTGAGTGAATCCAGGAAGAGGGAAGAGGCAGAGGGGCTGGAAGTGTGTGTGTGTCTACCAGCTGTGAGTTTTAAAAACATCTGATTGAATCCAGGAAGAGGGAACTGGCAGAGGGACTGGAAGTGTGTGTGTGTGTGTGTGTGTGTGTGTGTGCACCAGCTGTGAGTCTTAAAAACATCTGAGTGAATCCAGGAAGAGGGAAGAGGCAGAGGGGCTGGAAGTGTGTGTGTGTCTACCAGCTGTGAGTTTTAAAAACATCTGATTGAATCCAGGAAGAGGGAACTGGCAGAGGGACTGGAAGTGTTTGTGTTTCTCTGTGTGTGTGTTTGTGTGTGCACCAGCTGTGAGTCTTAAAAACGTCGGACTGAATCCAGGAAGAGGGAAGAGGCAGAGTGGCTGGAAGTGTGTATCTGTGTGTGTGTGCATCAGCTGTGAGTCTTAAAAATGTCTGAGTTAATCCAGGAAGAGGGAAGAGGCAGAGGGGCTGGAAGTGTGTGTGTGTGTGTGTGTGTGTGTGTGTGTGTGTGTGCACCAGGTGTAAGTCTTAAAAACGTCTGAGTGAATCCAGGAAGAAGGAAGAGGCAGAGTGGCTGGAAGTGTGTGTCTGTGTGTGTGTGCATCAGCTATGAGTCTTAAAAACATCTGAGTGAATCCAGGAAGAGGGAACTGGCAGAGGGGCTGGAAGTGTGTATGTGTGTGTGTGTGCGCGCACCAGCTGTGAGTTTTAAAAATATCTGAGGGAATCCAGGAAGAGGGAAGAGGCAGAGGGGCTGGAAGTGTGTGTGTGTGTGTGTGTGTGTGTGTGTGTGTGTGTGTGCACCAGGTGTAAGTCTTAAAAACGTCTGAGTGAATCCAGGAAGAAGGAAGAGGCAGAGTGGCTGGAAGTGTGTGTCTGTGTGTGTGTGCATCAGCTGTGAGTCTTAAAAACATCTGAGTGAATCCAGGAAGAGAGAACTGGCAGA
>NC_138555.1:6555994-6578494 GCF_964273705.1 Natrix helvetica | reverse complement strand
TAAAAATATCTGAGGGAATCCAGGAAGAAGGAAGAGGCAGAGGGTCTGGAAGTGTGTGTGTGTTTGTGTGTGTGTGGTGTGCACAGGCTGTGAGTCTTAAAAACATCTGAGTGAATCCAGGAAGAGGGAAGAGGCAGAGGGGCTGGAACTGTATGCTTGTGCACCAGCTGTGAGTTTTAAAAACATCTGAGTGAATCCAGGAAGAGGGAAGAGGCAGAGGGGCTGGAAGTGTTTGTGTTTCTGTGTGTGTACGTGTGCACCAGCTGTGAGTCTTAAAAACGTCTGAGTGAATCCAGGAAGAGGGAACTGGCAGAGGGGCTGGAAGTGTTTGTGTTTGTGTGTGTGTGCACCAGCAATGAGTTTTAAAAGCATCTGAGTGAATCCAGGAAGAGGGAAGTGGCAGAGGGGCTGGAAGTGTTTGTGTTTCTGTGTGTGTGTGTGTGCACCAGCTGTGAGTCTTAAAAACATCTGAGTGAATCCAGGAAGAGGGAAGAGTCAGAGGGGCCTGAAGTGTGTGTGTGTGTGTGTGCACCAGCTGTGAGTTTTAAAAACATCTGAGTGAATCCAGGAAGAGGGAAGAGGCAGAGGGGCTGGAAGTGTGTGTGTCTGTGTGTGTGTGTGTGACTGTGTGCACCAGCTGTGAGTTTTAAAAACATCTGAGTGAATCCAGGAAGACGGAAGTGGCAGAGGGTCTGGAAGTGTGTGTGTGTGTCTGTGTGTGTGTGTACACCAGCTGTGAGTCTTAAAAACGTCTGAGTGAATCCAGGAAGAGGGAACTGGCAAAGGGGCTGGAAGTGTTTGTGTTTGTGTGTGTGTGTCTGTGCACCAGCTGGGAGTTTTAAAAATATCTGAGGGAATCCAGGAAGAAGGAAGAGGCAGAGGGGCTGGAAGTGTTTGTGTGTCCACCAGCTGTGAGTTTTAAAAACATCTGAGTGAATCCAGGAAGAGGGAACTGGCAGAGGGGCTGGAAGTGTTTGTGTTTCTGTGTGTTTGTGTGTGCACCAGCTGTGAGTCTTACAAACGTCTGAGTGAATCCAGGAAGAGGGAACTGGCAGAGGGGCTGGAAGTGTTTGTGTTTGTGTGTGTGTGTGTGTACACGAGCTGTGAGTTTTAAAAACATCTGAGTGAATCCAGGAAGAGGGAACTGGCAGAGGGGCTGGAAGTGTGTGTGTGTGTGTGTTTGTGCGCGCACCAGCTGTGAATTTTAAAAATATCTGAGGGAATCCAGGAAGAAGGAAGAGGCAGAGGGTCTGGAAGTGTTTGTGTGTTTGTGTTTGTGTGGTGTGCACAGGCTGTGAGTCTTAAAAACATCTGAGTGAATCCAGGAAGAGGGAAGAGGCAGAGGGGCTGGAAGTGTTTGTGTGTCCACCAGCTGTGAGTTTTAAAAACATCTGAGTGAATCCAGGAAGATGGAACTGGCAGAGGGGCTGGAAGTGTTTGTGTTTCTGTGTGTGTGCGTGTGCACCAGCTGTGAGTCTTAAAAACGTCTGAGTGAATCCAGGAAGAGGGAACTGGCAGAGGGGCTGGAACTGTTTGTGTTTGTGTGTGTGTGCACCAGCAATGAGTTTTAAAAGCATCTGAGTGAATCCAGGAAGAGGGAAGTGGCAGAGGGGCTGGAAGTGTTTGTGTTTCTGTGTGTGTGTGTGTGCACCAGCTGTGAGTCTTAAAAACATCTGAGTGAATCCAGGAAGAGGGAAGAGGCAGAGGGGCTGGAAGTGTGTGTGTGTGTGTGTGCACCAGCTGTGAGTTTAAAAAACATCTGAGTGAATCCAGGAAGAGGGAAGAGGCAGAGGGGCTGGAAGTGTTTGTGTCTGTGTGTGTGTGTGTGTGTGACTGTGTGCACCAGCTGTGAGTTTTAAAAACATCTGAGTGAATCCAGGAAGACGGAAGTGGCAGAGGGTCTGGAAGTGTGTGTGTGTGTCTGTGTGTGTGTGTGCACCAGCTGTGAGTCTTAAAAACGTCTGAGTGAATCCAGGAAGAGGGAACTGGCAAAGGGGCTGGAAGTGTTTGTGTTTGTGTGTGTGTGTCTGTGCACCAGCTGTGAGTTTTAAAAATATCTGAGGGAATCCAGGAAGAAGGAAGAGGCAGAGGGGCTGGAAGTGTTTGTGTGTCCACCAGCTGTGAGTTTTAAAAACATCTGAGTGAATCCAGGAAGAGGGAACTGGCAGAGGGGCTGGAAGTGTTTGTGTTTCTGTGTGTTTGTGTGTGCACCAGCTGTGAGTCTTAAAAACGTCTGAGTGAATCCAGGAAGAGGGAACTGGCAGAGGGGCTGGAAGTGTTTGTGTTTGTGTGTGTGTGTGTGTGCACCAGCTGTGAGTTTTAAAAATATCTGAGTGAATCCAGGAAGAGGGAACTGGCAGAGGGGCTGGAAGTGTGTGTGTGTGTGTGTGTGTGTGCGCGCACCAGCTGTGAGTTTTAAAAATATCTGAGGGAATCCAGGAAGAAGGAAGAGGCAGAGGGGCTGGAAGTCTGTGTGTGTTTGTGTATGTGTGGTGTGCACAGGCTGTGAGTCTTAAAAACATCTTAGTGAATCCAGGAAGAGGGAAGAGGCAGAGGGGCTGGAACTGTATGCTTGTGCACCAGCTGTGAGTTTTAAAAACATCTGAGTGAATCCAGGAAGAGGGAAGAGGCAGAGGGGCTGGAACTGTATGCTTTTGCACCAGCTGTGAGTTTTAAAAACATCTGAGTGAATCCAGGAAGAGGGAAGAGGCAGAGGGGCTGGAAGTGTGTGTGTGTGTGTCCACCAGCTGTGAGTTTTAAAAACATCTGAGTGAATCCAGGAAGATGGAACTGGCAGAGGGGCTGGAAGTGTTTGTGTTTCTGTGTGTGTGTGTGTGCACCTGCTGTGAGTCTTAAAAACGTCTGAGTAAATCCAGGAAGAGGGAACTGGCAGAGGGGCTGGAAGTCTTTGTGTTTGTGTGTGTGTGTGCGCACCAGCTGTGAGTTTTAAAAACATCTGAGTGAATCCAAGAAGAGGGAAGAGGCAGAGGGGCTGGAAGTGTGTGTGTGTGCACCACCTGTGAGTTCTAAAAACATCTGAGTGAATCCAGGAAGAGGGAAGAGGCAGAGGGCCTGGAAGTGTGTGTGTGTGTGTGTGTGTGCACCAGCAATGAGTTTTAAAAGCATCTGAGTGAATCCAGGAAGAGGGAAGTAGCAGAGGGGCTGGAAGTCTGTGTGTGTGTGTGTGTGTGTGTGTGCGCGCACCAACTCTGAGTTGTAAAAATGTCTGAGTGAATCCAGGAAGACGGAAGTGGCAGAGGGGCTGGAAGTGTGTGTGTGTGTCTGTGTGTGTGTGTGCACCAGCTGTGAGTCTTAAAAACATCTGAGTGAATCCAGGAAGAGGGAACTGGCAGAGGGGCTGGAAGTGTTTGTGTTTCTGTGTGTTTGTGTGTGCACCAGCTGTGAGTCTTACAAACGTCTGAGTGAATCCAGGAAGAGGGAACTGGCAGAGGGGCTGGAAGTGTTTGTGTTTGTGTGTGTGTGTGTGTACACGAGCTGTGAGTTTTAAAAACATCTGAGTGAATCCAGGAAGAGGGAACTGGCAGAGGGGCTGGAAGTGTGTGTGTGTGTGTGTTTGTGCGCGCACCAGCTGTGAATTTTAAAAATATCTGAGGGAATCCAGGAAGAAGGAAGAGGCAGAGGGTCTGGAAGTGTTTGTGTGTTTGTGTTTGTGTGGTGTGCACAGGCTGTGAGTCTTAAAAACATCTGAGTGAATCCAGGAAGAGGGAAGAGGCAGAGGGGCTGGAAGTGTTTGTGTGTCCACCAGCTGTGAGTTTTAAAAACATCTGAGTGAATCCAGGAAGATGGAACTGGCAGAGGGGCTGGAAGTGTTTGTGTTTCTGTGTGTGTGCGTGTGCACCAGCTGTGAGTCTTAAAAACGTCTGAGTGAATCCAGGAAGAGGGAACTGGCAGAGGGGCTGGAACTGTTTGTGTTTGTGTGTGTGTGCACCAGCAATGAGTTTTAAAAGCATCTGAGTGAATCCAGGAAGAGGGAAGTGGCAGAGGGGCTGGAAGTGTTTGTGTTTCTGTGTGTGTGTGTGTGCACCAGCTGTGAGTCTTAAAAACATCTGAGTGAATCCAGGAAGAGGGAAGAGGCAGAGGGGCTGGAAGTGTGTGTGTGTGTGTGTGCACCAGCTGTGAGTTTAAAAAACATCTGAGTGAATCCAGGAAGAGGGAAGAGGCAGAGGGGCTGGAAGTGTTTGTGTCTGTGTGTGTGTGTGTGTGTGACTGTGTGCACCAGCTGTGAGTTTTAAAAACATCTGAGTGAATCCAGGAAGACGGAAGTGGCAGAGGGTCTGGAAGTGTGTGTGTGTGTCTGTGTGTGTGTGTGCACCAGCTGTGAGTCTTAAAAACGTCTGAGTGAATCCAGGAAGAGGGAACTGGCAAAGGGGCTGGAAGTGTTTGTGTTTGTGTGTGTGTGTCTGTGCACCAGCTGTGAGTTTTAAAAATATCTGAGGGAATCCAGGAAGAAGGAAGAGGCAGAGGGGCTGGAAGTGTTTGTGTGTCCACCAGCTGTGAGTTTTAAAAACATCTGAGTGAATCCAGGAAGAGGGAACTGGCAGAGGGGCTGGAAGTGTTTGTGTTTCTGTGTGTTTGTGTGTGCACCAGCTGTGAGTCTTAAAAACGTCTGAGTGAATCCAGGAAGAGGGAACTGGCAGAGGGGCTGGAAGTGTTTGTGTTTGTGTGTGTGTGTGTGTGCACCAGCTGTGAGTTTTAAAAATATCTGAGTGAATCCAGGAAGAGGGAACTGGCAGAGGGGCTGGAAGTGTGTGTGTGTGTGTGTGTGTGTGCGCGCACCAGCTGTGAGTTTTAAAAATATCTGAGGGAATCCAGGAAGAAGGAAGAGGCAGAGGGGCTGGAAGTCTGTGTGTGTTTGTGTATGTGTGGTGTGCACAGGCTGTGAGTCTTAAAAACATCTTAGTGAATCCAGGAAGAGGGAAGAGGCAGAGGGGCTGGAACTGTATGCTTGTGCACCAGCTGTGAGTTTTAAAAACATCTGAGTGAATCCAGGAAGAGGGAAGAGGCAGAGGGGCTGGAACTGTATGCTTTTGCACCAGCTGTGAGTTTTAAAAACATCTGAGTGAATCCAGGAAGAGGGAAGAGGCAGAGGGGCTGGAAGTGTGTGTGTGTGTGTCCACCAGCTGTGAGTTTTAAAAACATCTGAGTGAATCCAGGAAGATGGAACTGGCAGAGGGGCTGGAAGTGTTTGTGTTTCTGTGTGTGTGTGTGTGCACCAGCTGTGAGTCTTAAAAACGTCTGAGTAAATCCAGGAAGAGGGAACTGGCAGAGGGGCTGGAAGTCTTTGTGTTTGTGTGTGTGTGTGCGCACCAGCTGTGAGTTTTAAAAACATCTGAGTGAATCCAAGAAGAGGGAAGAGGCAGAGGGGCTGGAAGTGTGTGTGTGTGCACCACCTGTGAGTTCTAAAAACATCTGAGTGAATCCAGGAAGAGGGAAGAGGCAGAGGGCCTGGAAGTGTGTGTGTGTGTGTGTGTGTGCACCAGCAATGAGTTTTAAAAGCATCTGAGTGAATCCAGGAAGAGGGAAGTAGCAGAGGGGCTGGAAGTCTGTGTGTGTGTGTGTGTGTGTGTGTGTGTGCGCGCACCAACTCTGAGTTGTAAAAATGTCTGAGTGAATCCAGGAAGACGGAAGTGGCAGAGGGGCTGGAAGTGTGTGTGTGTGTCTGTGTGTGTGTGTGCACCAGCTGTGAGTCTTAAAAACGTCTGAGTGAATCCAGGAAGAGGGAACTGGCAAAGGGGCTGGAAGTGTTTGTGTTTGTGTGTGTGTGTGTGTGCACCAGCTGTGAGTTTTAAAAATATCTGAGGGAATCCAGGAAGAAGGAAGAGGCAGAGGGGCTGGAAGTGTGTGTGTGTTTGTGTGTGTGTGGTGTGCACAGGCTGTGAGTCTTAAAAACATCTGAGTGAATCCAGGAAGAGGGAAGAAGCAGAGGGGCTGGAACTGTATGCTTGTGCACCAGCTGTGAGTTTTAAAAATATCTGAGGGAATCCAGGAAGAAGGAAGAGGCAGAGGGGCTGGAAGTGTGTGTGTGTTTGTGTGTGTGTGGTGTGCACAGGCTGTGAGTCTTAAAAACATCTGAGTGAATCCAGGAAGAGGGAACTGGCAGAGGGGCTGGAAGTGTTTGTGTTTCTGTGTGTGTGTGTGTGCACCAGCTGTGAGTCTTAAAAACGTCTGAGTGAATCCAGGAAGAGGGAACTGGCAGAGGGGCTGGAAGTGTTTGTGTTTCTGTGTGTGTGTGTGTGCACCAGCTGTGAGTCTTAAAAACGTCTGAGTGAATCCAGGAAGAGGGAACTGGCAGAGGGGCTGGAAGTGTTTGTGTGTGTGTGCACCAGCTGTGAGTTTTAAAAACATCTGAGTGAATCCAGGAAGACGGAAGTGGCAGAGGGGCTGGAAGTTTTTGTGTGTTTCTGTGTGTGTGTGCACCAGCTGTGAGTCTTAAAAACGTCTGAGTGAATCCAGGAAGAGGGAACAGGCAAAGGGGCTGGAAGTGTTTGTGTTTGTGTGTGTGTGTGTGTGCACCAGCTGTGAGTTTTAAAAATATCTGAGGGAATCCAGGAAGAAGGAAGAGGCAGAGGGGCTGGAAGTGTGTGTGTGGTTGTCTGTGTGTGCTGTACACAGGCTGTGAGTCTTAAAAACGTCTGAGTGAATCCAGGAAGAGGGAACTGGCAGAGGGGCTGGAAGTGTGTGTGTGTGTGTGTGTGTGTGCGCGCACCAGGTGTGAGTTTTAAAAATATCTGAGGGAATCCAGGAAGAAGGAAGAGGCAGAGGGGCTGGAAGTGTGTGTGTGTTTGTGTGTGTGTGGTGTGCACAGGCTGTGAGTCTTAAAAACATCTGAGTGAATCCAGGAAGAGGGAAGAGGCAGAGGGGCTGGAACTGTATGCTTGTGCACCAGCTGTGAGTTTTAAAAACATCTGAGTGAATCCAGGAAGAGGGAAGAGGCAGAGGGGCTGGAAGTGTATGTGTGTCCACCAGCTGTGAGTTTTAAAAACATCTGAGTGAATCCAGGAAGATGGAACTGGCAGAAGGGTTGGAAGTGTTTGTGTTTCTGTGTGTGTGTTGCACCAGCTGTGAGTCTTAGAAACGTCTGAGTCAATCCAGGAAGAGGGAACTGGCAGAGGGGCTGGAAGTGTTTGTGTTTCTGTGTGTGTGTGTGTGCACCAGCTGTGAGTTGTAAAAATGTCTGAGTGAATCCAGGAAGAGGGAAGAGGCAGAGTGGCTGGAAGTGTGTGTCTGTTTGTGTGTGCATCAGCTGTGAGTCTTAAAAACATCTGAGTGAATCCAGGAAGAGGGAAGAAGCAGAGGGGCTGGAAGTGTGTGTGTCTGTCTGTGTGTGTGTGTGTGTGTGTGTGTGTGTGTGTGTGCACCAGCTGTGAGTTTTAAAAACATCTGAGTGAATCCAGGAAGACGGAAGTGGCAGAGGGGCTGGAAGTGTGTCTGTGTGTCTGTGTGTGTGTGTGCACCAGCTGTGAGTCTTAAAAACGTCTGAGTGAATCCAGGAAGAGGGAACTGGCAAAGGGGCTGGAAGTGTTTGTGTTTGTGTGTGTGTGTGTGTGCACCAGGTGTGAGTTTTAAAAATATCTGAAGGAATCCAGGAAGAAGGAAGAGGCAGAGGGCCTGGAAGTGTGTGTGTGTCCACCAGCTGTGAGTTTTAAAAACATCTGAGTGAATCCAGGAAGAGGGAACTGGCAGAGGGGCTGGAAGTGTTTGTGTTTCTGTGTGTGTGTGTGTGCACCAGCTGTGAGTCTTAAAAACGTCTGAGTGAATCCAGGAAGAGGGAACTGGCAGAGGGGCTGGAAGTGTTTGTGTTTGTGTGTGTGTGTGTGTGTGTGTGCACTAGCTGTGAGTTTTAAAAATATCTGAGTGAATCCAGGAAGATGGAAGTGGCAGAGGGGCTGGAAGTGTGTGTCTGTGTGTGTTTGTGTGCACCAGCTCTGAGTCTTTAAAACGTCTCAGTGAATCCAGGAAGAGGAAAGAGGCAGAGGGGCTGGAAGTGTGTGTGTGTTTGTGTGTGTGTGTGTGTGTGTGTGTGTGTGTGTTTGTGTGTGCACCAGCTGTGAGTCTTAAAAACGTCTGAGTGAATCCAGGAAGAGGGAACTGGCAAAGGGGCTGGAAGTGTTTGTGTTTGTGTGTGTGTGTCTGTGCACCAGCTGTGAGTTTTAAAAATATCTGAGGGAATCCAGGAAGAAGGAAGAGGCAGAGGGGCTGGAAGTGTGTGTGTGTGCACCAGCTGTGAGTTTTAAAAACGTCTGAGTGAATCCAGGAAGAGGGAACTGGCAGAGGGGCTGGAAGTGTTTGTGTTTGTGTGTGTGTGTGTGTGTGCACCAGCTGTGAGTTTTAAAAACATCTGAGTGAATCCAGGAAGAGGTAAGAGGCAGAGGGGATGGAAGTCTGTGTGTGTGTTTGTCCGTGCGTGCACCAGCTTTGAGTTTCAAAAAACATATGAGTGAATCCAGGAAGAGGGAAGAGGCAGAGGGGCTGGAAGTTTGTTTGTGTGTGTGTGTGTGTGTGTGTGTGCACCAGCTGTGAGTTTTAAAAACATCTGAGTGAATCCAGGAATAGGGAAGTGGCAGAGGGGCTGGAAGTGTGTGTGTTTGTGTGCATCAGCTGTGAGTCTTAAAAACGTCTGAGTGAATCCAGGAAGAGGGAAGAGGCAGAGGGGATGGAAGTCTGTGTGTGTGTTTGTCCGTGCGTGCACCAGCTTTGAGTTTCAAAAAACATATGAGTGAATTCAGGAAGAGGGAAGAGGCAGAGGGGATGGCAGTGTGTTTGTGTGTGTGTGTGTGTGTGCGCGCGCGCGCACCAGCTGTGAGTTTTAAAAACATCTGAGTGAATCCAGGAAGAGGGAAGTGGCAGAGGGGCTGGAAGTGTGTGTGTTTGTGTGCATCAGCTGTGAGTCTTAAAAACGTCTGAGTGAATCCAGGAAGAGGGAAGAGGCAGAGGGGCTGGAAGTGTATGTATGTGTGTGTGTGTGCACCAGCTGTGAGTTTTAAAAACATCTAAGTGAATCCAGGAAGAGGGAAGAGGCAGAGGGGCTGGAAGTGTGTGTGTGTGTGTGTGTGTGTGTGTGTGTGTGTGTGCACCAACTCTGAGTTGTAAAAATGTCTGAGTGAATCCAGGAAGAGGGAAGAGGCAGAGTGGCTGGAAGTGTGTGTGTGTGTTTCTGTGTGTGTGTGTTTGTGTGTGCGCCAGCTGTGAGTTTTAAAAACATCTGAGTGAATCCAGGAACAGGGAAGAGGCAAAGGGGCTGGAAGTGTGTGTGTGTGCACCAGCTGTAAGTCTTAAAAACGTCTGAGTGAATCCAGGAAGAAGGGAGAGGCAGAGGGGCTGGAAGTGTGTCTGTGTGTGTGTGTGTGTCCGCGCGCACACCAGCTGTGAGTTTTAAAAACATCTGAGTGAATCCAGGAAGAGGGAAGAGGCAGAGGGGCTGGAAGTGTGTGTGTGTGTGTGTGTGCGCGCGCCCACCAGCTGTGAGTTTTAAAAACATCTGAGTTAATCCAGGAAGAGGGAAGAGGCAGAGGGGCTGGAAGTGTGTGTGTGTGTGTGTGTGTGTGTGCACCAGCTGTGAGTTTTAAAAACATCTGAGTGAATCCAGGAAGAGGGAAGAGGCAGAGGGGCTGGAAGTGTGTGTGCGCGCACCAGCTGTGAGTTTTAAAAACATCTGAGTGAATCTAGGAAGAGGGAAGAGGCAGAGGGGCTGGAAGTGTGTGTTTGTGTGTGTGTGTGTGTGTGTGCGCGCACCAGGTGTAAGTCTTAAAAACGTCTGAGTGAATCCAGGAAGAAGGAAGAGGCAGAGTGGCTGGAAGTGTGTGTCTCTGTGTGTGTGCATCAGCTGTGAGTCTTAAAAACATCTGAGTGAATCCAGGAAGAGGGAACTGGCAGAGGGGCTGGAAGTGTGTGTGTGTGTGTGTGTGTGTGTGTGCGTGCACCAGCTGTGAGTTTTAAAAACATCTGAGTGAATCCAGGAAGAGGGAAGTGGCAGAGGGGCTGGAAGTGTGTGTGTGTGTGTGTGTGTGTGTGTGCGTGCACCAGCTGTGAGTTTTAAAAACATCTGAGTGAATCCAGGAAGAGGGAAGTGGCAGAGGGGCTGGAAGTGTGTGTGTGTGTCTGTCTCTGTGTGTGCACCAGGTGTAAGTCTTAAAAACGTCTGAGTGAATCCAGGAAGAAGGAAGAGGCAGAGGGGCTGGAAGTGTCTGTGTGGTTGTGTGTGTGTGCTGTACACAGGCTATGAGTCTTAAAAACGTCTGAATGAATCCAGGAAGAGGGAACTGGCAGAGGGGCTGGAAGTGTGTGTGTGTGTGTGTGTGTGTGCGCGCGCACCAGCTGTGAGTTTTAAAAATATGTGAGGGAATCCAGGAAGAAGGAAGAGGCAGAGGGGCTGGAAGTGTGTGTGTGTTTGTGTGTGTGTTGTGTGCACAGGCTGTGAGTCTTAAAAACATCTGAGTGAATCCAGGAAGAGGGAAGAGGCAGAGGGGCTGGAACTGTATGCTTGTGCACCAGCTGTGAGTTTTAAAAACATCTGAGTGAATCCAGGAAGAGGGAAGAGGCAGAGGGGCTGGAAGTGTTTGTGTGTGTGTGTATGTGTGTGCGCACCAGCTGTGAGTTTTAAAAACATCTGAGTGAATCCAGGAAGAGGGAAGAGGCAGAGGGACTGGAAGTGTGTGCGTGTGCACCAGCTGTGAGTTTTAAAAACATCTGATTGAATCCAGGAAGAGGGAACTGGCAAAGGGGCTGGAAGTGTTTGTGTTTGTGTGTGTGTGTCTGTGCACCAGCTGTGAGTTTTAAAAATATCTGAGGGAATCCAGGAAGAAGGAAGAGGCAGAGGGGCTGGAAGTGTGTGTGTTTGTGTGTGTGTGTGTGTGTGTGTGCACCAGCTGTGAGTTTTAAAAACATCTGAGTGAATCCAGGAAGAGGGAAGAGGCAGAGGGGCTGGAAGTGTGTGTGAGTCCACCAGCTGTGAGTCTTAAAAACATCTGAGTGAATCCAGGAAGAGGGAACTGGCAGAGGGGCTGGAAGTGTTTGTGTTTGTGTGTGTGTGTGTGTGTGTGCACCAGCTGTGAGTTTTAAAAATATCTGAGTGAATCCAGGAAGAGGGAAGTGGCAGAGGGGCTGGAAGTGTGTGTGTGTGTGTGTGTGTGTGTGCGCACCAGCTGTGTGTTTTAAAAACATCTGAGTGAATCCAGGAAGAGGGAAGAGGCAGAGGGGCTGGAAGTGTGTGTGTGTGTGTCTGTGTGTGTGTGTGTGTGTGTGTGTGCACCAGCTGTGAGTTTTAAAAACTTCTGAGTGAATCCAGGAAGACGGAAGTGGCAGAGGGGCTGGAAGTGTGTGTGTGTTTCTGTGTGTGTGTGCACCAGCTGTGAGTCTTAAAAACGTCTGAGTGAATCCAGGAAGAGGGAACAGGCAAAGGGGCTGGAAGTGTGTGTTTGTTTGTGTGTGTGTGGTTTGCACAGGCTGTGAATCTTAAAAATGTCTGAGTGAATCCAGGAAGAGGGAAGAGGCAGAGGGGCTGGAAGTGTGTGTGTGTTTGTGTGTATGTGTGTGTGTATGTGTGTGTGTGTGTGTGTGCACCAGGTGTAAGTCTTAAAACGTCTGAGTGAATCCAGGAAGAAGGAAGAGGCAGAGGGGCTGGAAGTGTGTGTGTGGTTGTGTGTGTGTGCACCAGCAATGAGTTTTAAAAGCATCTGAGTGAATCCAGGAAGAGGGAAGTGGCAGAGGGACTGGAAGTGTTTGTGTGTGTGTGTGTGTGTGTGTGTGTGTGTGTGTCTGTGTGCGCGCCCCAACTCTAGGTTGTAAAAATGTCTGAGTGAATCCAGGAAGAGGGAAGAGGCAGAGGGGCTGGAAGTGTGTGTGTGTTTGTGTGTGTGTGTGTGTTTGTGTGTGTGCGCGCGCGTACCAGCTGTGAGTTTTAAAAACATCTGAGTTAATCCAGGAAGAGGGAAGAGGCAGAGGGGCTGGAAGTGTGTGTGTGTGTGTGTGTGTGTGTGTGTGTGTGCACCAGCTGTGAGTTTTAAAAACATCTGAGTGAATCCAGGAAGAGGGAAGTGGCAGAGGGGCTGGAAGTGTGTGTGTGTGTCTGTCTCTGTGTGTGCACCAGGTGTAAGTCTTAAAAACGTCTGAGTGAATCCAGGAAGAAGGAACTGGCAAAGGGGCTGGAAGTGTGTGTGTTTGTGTGTGTGTGCTGTACACAGGCTGTGAGTCTTAAAAACGTCTGAGTGAATCCAGGAAGAGGGAACTGGCAGAAGGGCTGGAAGTGTGTGTGTGTGTGTGTGTGTGTGCGCGCGCACCAGCTGTGAGTTTTAAAAATATGTGAGGGAATCCAGGAAGAAGGAAGAGGCAGAGGGGCTGGAAGTGTGTGTGTGTTTGTGTGTGTGTTGTGTGCACAGGCTGTGAGTCTTAAAAACATCTGAGTGAATCCAGGAAGAGGGAAGAGGCAGAGGGGCTGGAACTGTATGCTTGTGCACCAGCTGTGAGTTTTAAAAACATCTGAGTGAATCCAGGAAGAGGGAAGAGGCAGAGGGGCTGGAAGTGTTTGTGTGTGTGTGTGTATGTGTGTGCGCACCAGCTGTGAGTTTTAAAAACATCTGAGTGAATCCAGGAAGAGGGAAGAGGCAGAGGGACTGGAAGTGTGTGCGTGTGCACCAGCTGTGAGTTTTAAAAACATCTGATTGAATCCAGGAAGAGGGAACTGGCAAAGGGGCTGGAAGTGTTTGTGTTTGTGTGTGTGTGTCTGTGCACCAGCTGTGAGTTTTAAAAATATCTGAGGGAATCCAGGAAGAAGGAAGAGGCAGAGGGGCTGGAAGTGTGTGTGTTTGTGTGTGTGTGTGTGTGTGTGTGCACCAGCTGTGAGTTTTAAAAACATCTGAGTGAATCCAGGAAGAGGGAAGAGGCAGAGGGGCTGGAAGTGTGTGTGAGTCCACCAGCTGTGAGTCTTAAAAACATCTGAGTGAATCCAGGAAGAGGGAACTGGCAGAGGGGCTGGAAGTGTTTGTGTTTGTGTGTGTGTGTGTGTGTGTGCACCAGCTGTGAGTTTTAAAAATATCTGAGTGAATCCAGGAAGAGGGAAGTGGCAGAGGGGCTGGAAGTGTGTGTGTGTGTGTGTGTGTGTGTGTGTGTGTGCGCACCAGCTGTGTGTTTTAAAAACATCTGAGTGAATCCAGGAAGAGGGAAGAGGCAGAGGGGCTGGAAGTGTGTGTGTGTGTGTGTGTGTGTGTGTGTGTGTGTGTGCACCAGCTGTGAGTTTTAAAAACTTCTGAGTGAATCCAGGAAGACGGAAGTGGCAGAGGGGCTGGAAGTGTGTGTGTGTTTCTGTGTGTGTGTGCACCAGCTGTGAGTCTTAAAAACGTCTGAGTGAATCCAGGAAGAGGGAACAGGCAAAGGGGCTGGAAGTGTGTGTTTGTTTGTGTGTGTGTGGTTTGCACAGGCTGTGAATCTTAAAAATGTCTGAGTGAATCCAGGAAGAGGGAAGAGGCAGAGGGGCTGGAAGTGTGTGTGTGTTTGTGTGTATGTGTGTGTGTATGTGTGTGTGTGTGTGTGTGCACCAGGTGTAAGTCTTAAAACGTCTGAGTGAATCCAGGAAGAAGGAAGAGGCAGAGGGGCTGGAAGTGTGTGTGTGCACCAGCAATGAGTTTTAAAAGCATCTGAGTGAATCCAGGAAGAGGGAAGTGGCAGAGGGACTGGAAGTGTTTGTGTGTGTGTGTGTGTGTCTGTTTGCGCGCCCCAACTCTAGGTTGTAAAAATATCTGAGTGAATCCAGGAAGAGGGAAGTGGCAGAGGGGCTGGAAGTGTGTGTGTGTGTGTGTGTGTGTGTGCGCGCACCAGCTGTGAGTTTTAAAAACATCTGAGTGAATCCAAGAAGAGGGAAGAGGCAGATGGGCTGGAACTGTATGCTTGTGCACCAGCTGTGAGTTTTGAAAACATCTGAGTGAATCCAGGAAGAGGGAAGAGGCAGAGGGGCTGGAAGTGTGTGTGTGTTTGTGTGTGTGTGTGTGTGTGTGTGTGTGTGTGTGCACCAGGTGTAAGTCTTAAAAATGTCTGAGTGAATCCAGGAAGAAGGAAGAGGAAGAGGGGCTGGAAGTGTGTGTGTGGTTGTGTGTGTGTGCTGTACACAGGCTGTGAGTCTTAAAAACGTCTGAGTGAATCCAGGAAGAGGGAACTGGCAGAGGGGCTGGAAGTGTGTGTGTGTGTGTGTGTGTTTGTGTGCGCGCACCAGCTGTGAGTTTTAAAAATATCTGAGGGAATCCAGGAAGAAGGAAGAGGCAGAGGGGCTGGAAGTGTGTGTGTGTTTGTGTGTGTGTGGTGTGCACAGGCTGTGAGTCTTAAAAACATCTGAGTGAATCCAGGAAGAGGGAAGAGGCAGAGGGGCTGGAACTGTATGCTTGTGCACCAGCTGTGAGTTTTAAAAACATCTGAGTGAATCCAGGAAGAGGGAACTGGCAGAGGGACTGGAAGTGTTTGTGTTTCTGTGTGTTTGTGTGTGTGCACCAGCTGTGAGTCTTAAAAACATCTGAGTGAATCCAGGAAGAGGGAAGAGGCAGAGGGGCTGGAAGTGTGTTTCTGTGTGTGTGTGCATCAGCTGTGAGTCTTAAAAACATCTGAGTGTATCCAGGAAGAGGGAAGAGGCAGAGGGGCTGGAAGTGTGTGTGTGTCCACCAGCTGTGAGTTTTGAAAACATCTGATTGAATCCAGGACGAGGGAACTGGCAGAGGGACTGGAAGTGTTTGTGTTTCTGTGTGTGTGTGTGTGTGTGCACCAGCTGTGAGTCTTAAAAACGTCTGAGTGAATCCAGGAAGAGGGAAGAGGCAGAGGGGCTGGAAGTGTGTGTGTGTGTGTGTGTACCAGCTGTGAGTTTTAAAAACATCTCAGTGAATCCAGAAAGAGGGAAGAGGCAGAGGGGCTGGAAGTGTTTGTGTGTGTGTGTGTGTGTTTGTGCACCAGCTGTGAGTTTTAAAAATATCTCAGGGAATCCAGGAAGAAGGAAGAGGCAGAGGGGCTGGAAGTGTGTGTGTGTGCACCAGCTGTGAGTTTTAAAAACGTCTGAGTGAATCCAGGAAGAGGGAACTGGCAGAGGGGCTGGAAGTGTTTGTGTTTGTGTGTGTGTGTGTGTGCACCAGCTGTGAGTTTTAAAAATATCTGAGGGAATCCAGAAAGAGGGAACTGGCAGAGGGGCTGGAAGTGTGTGTGTGTTTGTGTGTGTTTGCGCGCACCAGCTGTGAGTTTTCAAAATATCTGAGGGAATCCAGGAAGAAGGAAGAGGCAGAGGGGCTGGAAGTGTGTGTGTGTTTGTGTGTGTGTGGTGTGCACAGGCTGTGAGTCTTAAAAACATCTGAGTGAATCCAGGAAGAGGGAAGAGGCAGAGGGGCTGGAACTGTATGCTTGTGCACCAGCTGTGAGTTTTAAAAACATCTGAGTGAATCCAGGAAGAGGGAACTGGCAGAGGGACTGGAAGTGTTTGTGTTTCTGTGTGTGTGTGTGTGTGCACCAGCTGTGAGTCTTAAAAACGTCTGAGTGAATCCAGGAAGAGGGAAGAGGCAGAGTGGCTGGAAGTGTGTGTCTGTGTGTGTGTGCACCAGCTGTGAGTTTTAAAAACATCTGAGTGAATCCAGGAAGAGGGAAGTGGCAGAGGGGCTGGAAGTGTGTGTGTGTTTGTGTGTGTGTGGTGTGCACAGGCTGAGAGTCTTAAAAATGTCTGAGTGAATCCAGGAAGAGGGAAGAGGCAGAGGGGCTGGAAGTGTATGTGTGTTTGTGTGTGTGTGTGTGTCTGTGTGTGTGTGTGCACCAGGTGTAAGTCTTAAAAACGTCTGAGTGAATCCAGGAAGAAGGAAGAGGCAGAGGGGCTGGAAGTGTCTGTGTGGTTGTGTGTGTGTGCTGTACACAGGCTATGAGTCTTAAAAACGTCTGAGTGAATCCAAGAAGAGGGAAGAGGCAGAGGGGCTGGAACTGTATGCTTGTGCACCAGCTGTGAGTTTTAAAAACATCTGAGTGAATCCAGGAAGAGGGAAGAGGCAGAGGGGCTGGAAGTGTGTGTGTGTCCACCAGCTGTGAGTCTTAAAAACGTCTGAGTGAATCCAGGAAGAAGGAAGAGGCAGAGGGGCTGGAAGTGTCTGTGTGGTTGTGTGTGTGTGCTGTACACAGGCTATGAGTCTTAAAAACGTCTGAATGAATCCAGGAAGAGGGAACTGGCAGAGGGGCTGGAAGTGTTTGTGTTTGTGTGTGTGTGTGTGTGCACCAGCTGTGAGTTTTAAAAATATCTGAGGGAATCCAGGAAGAGGGAACTGGCAGAGGGGCTGGAAGTGTGTGTGTGTGTGTGTGTTTGCGCGCACCAGCTGTGAGTTTTCAAAATATCTGAGGGAATCCAGGAAGAAGGAAGAGGCAGAGGGGCTGGAAGTGTGTGTGTGTTTGTGTGTGTGTGGTGTGCACAGGCTGTGAGTCTTAAAAACATCTGAGTGAATCCAGGAAGAGGGAAGAGGCAGAGGGGCTGGAACTGTATGCTTGTGCACCAGCTGTGAGTTTTAAAAACATCTGAGTGAATCCAGGACGAGGGAACTAGCAGAGGGACTGGAAGTGTTTGTGTTTCTGTGTGTGTGTGTGTGTGTGCACCAGCTGTGAGTCTTAAAAACGTCTGAGTGAATCCAGGAAGAGGGAAGAGGCAGAGGGGCTGGAAGTGTGTGTGTGTGTGTGTGTACCAGCTGTGAGTTTTAAAAACATCTCAGTGAATCCAGAAAGAGGGAAGAGGCAGAGGGGCTGGAAGTGTTTGTGTGTGTGTGTGTGTGTTTGTGCACCAGCTGTGAGTTTTAAAAATATCTCAGGGAATCCAGGAAGAAGGAAGAGGCAGAGGGGCTGGAAGTGTGTGTGTGTGCACCAGCTGTGAGTTTTAAAAACGTCTGAGTGAATCCAGGAAGAGGGAACTGGCAGAGGGGCTGGAAGTGTTTGTGTTTGTGTGTGTTTGTGTGTGCACCAGCTGTGAGTTTTAAAAATATCTGAGGGAATCCAGAAAGAGGGAACTGGCAGAGGGGCTGGAAGTGTGTGTGTGTTTGTGTGTGTTTGCGCGCACCAGCTGTGAGTTTTCAAAATATCTGAGGGAATCCAGGAAGAAGGAAGAGGCAGAGGGGCTGGAAGTGTGTGTTTGTTTGTGTGTGTGTGGTGTGCACAGGCTGTGAGTCTTAAAAACATCTGAGTGAATCCAGGAAGAGGGAAGAGGCAGAGGGGCTGGAACTGTATGCTTGTGCACCAGCTGTGAGTTTTAAAAACATCTGAGTGAATCCAGGAAGAGGGAACTGGCAGAGGGACTGGAAGTGTTTGTGTTTCTGTGTGTGTGTGTGTGTGCACCAGCTGTGAGTCTTAAAAACGTCTGAGTGAATCCAGGAAGAGGGAAGAGGCAGAGTGGCTGGAAGTGTGTGTCTGTGTGTGTGTGCACCAGCTGTGAGTTTTAAAAACATCTGAGTGAATCCAGGAAGAGGGAAGTGGCAGAGGGGCTGGAAGTGTGTGTGTGTTTGTGTGTGTGTGGTGTGCACAGGCTGAGAGTCTTAAAAATGTCTGAGTGAATCCAGGAAGAGGGAAGAGGCAGAGGGGCTGGAAGTGTATGTGTGTTTGTGTGTGTGTGTGTGTCTGTGTGTGTGTGTGCACCAGGTGTAAGTCTTAAAAACGTCTGAGTGAATCCAGGAAGAAGGAAGAGGCAGAGGGGCTGGAAGTGTCTGTGTGGTTGTGTGTGTGTGCTGTACACAGGCTATGAGTCTTAAAAACGTCTGAGTGAATCCAAGAAGAGGGAAGAGGCAGAGGGGCTGGAACTGTATGCTTGTGCACCAGCTGTGAGTTTTAAAAACATCTGAGTGAATCCAGGAAGAGGGAAGAGGCAGAGGGGCTGGAAGTGTGTGTGTGTCCACCAGCTGTGAGTCTTAAAAACGTCTGAGTGAATCCAGGAAGAAGGAAGAGGCAGAGGGGCTGGAAGTGTCTGTGTGGTTGTGTGTGTGTGCTGTACACAGGCTATGAGTCTTAAAAACGTCTGAATGAATCCAGGAAGAGGGAACTGGCAGAGGGGCTGGAAGTGTGTGTGTGTGTGTGTGTGTGTGTGTGTGCGCGCGCGCACCAGCTGTGAGTTTTAAAAATATCTGAGGGAATCCAGGAAGAAGGAAGAGGCAGAGGGGATGGAAGTGTGTGTGTGTTTGTGTGTGTGTTGTGTGCACAGGCTGTGAGTCTTAAAAACATCTGAGTGAATCCAGGAAGAGGGAAGAGGCAGAGCGGCTGGAAGTGTTTGTGTGTTTGTGTGCACCAGCTCTGAGTCTTTAAAACGTCTCAGTGAATCCAGGAAGAGGGAAGAGGCAGAGGGGCTGGAAGTGTATGTGTGTGTGTGTGTGTGTGTGTGTGTGTGTGTTTGTGCACCAGCTTTGAGTCTTAAAAACGTCTGAGTGAATCCAGGAAGAGGGAACCGGCAGAGGGGCTGGAAGTGTTTGTTTTTCTGTGTGTGTGTGTGTGTGTGTGCACCAGCTTTGAGTCTTAAAAATGGCTGAGTGAATCCTGGAAGAGGGAAGTGGCAGAGGGGCTGGAAGTGTGTGTGTGTGTGTGTGCACCATCTCTGAGTTGTAAAAACGTCTGAGTGAATCCAGGAAGAGGGAAGAGGCTGAGGGGCTGGAAGTGTATGTGTGTGTGTGTGTGTGTGTGTGTGTGTGTGTGTACGCGTGCGCGCACCAGCTGTGAGTTTTAAAAACATCTCAGTGAATCCAAGAAGAGGGAAGAGGCAGAGGGGCTGGAAATGTGTGCGTGTGCACCAGCTGTGAGTTTTAAAAACATCTGAGTGAATCCAGGAAGAGGGAAGAGGCAGAGGGGCTGGAAGTGTGTGTGTGTGTGTGCGCACCAACTATGAGTTGTAAAAATGTCTGAGTGAATCCAGGAAGAGGGAAGAGGCAGAGTGCCTGGAAGTGTGTGTCTGTGTGTGTGTGCATCAGCTGTGAGTCTTAAAAACATCTGAGTGAATCCAGGAAGAGGGAAGAGGCAGAGGGGCTGGAAATGTGTGTGTGTGTGTGTGTGCGCGCACCAGCTGTGAGTTTTAAAAATATCTGAGGGAATCCAGGAAGAAGGAAGAGGCAGAGGGGCTGGAAGTGTGTGTGTGTGTGTGTGTGTGTGTGTTTGTGTGCGCACCAGCTGTGAGTTTTAAAAACATCTGAGTGAATCCAAGAAGAGGGAAGAGGCAGAGGGGCTGGAACTGTATGCTTGTGCACCAGCTGTGAGTCTTAAAAACGTCTGAGTGAATCCAGGAAGAAGGAAGAGGCAGAGGGGCTGGAAGTGTCTGTGTGGTTGTGTGTGTGTGCTGTACACAGGCTATGAGTCTTAAAAACGTCTGAGTGAATCCAGGAAGAGGGAACTGGCAGAGGGGCTGGAAGTGTGTGTGTGTGTGTGTGTGTGTGCGCGCGCACCAGCTGTGAGTTTTAAAAATATCTGAGGGAATCCAGGAAGAAGGAAGAGGCAGAGGGGATGGAAGTGTGTGTGTGTTTGTGTGTGTGTTGTGTGCACAGGCTGTGAGTCTTAAAAACATCTGAGTGAATCCAGGAAGAGGGAAGAGGCAGAGCGGCTGGAAGTGTTTGTGTGTTTGTGTGCACCAGCTCTGAGTCTTTAAAACGTCTCAGTGAATCCAGGAAGAGGGAAGAGGCAGAGGGGCTGGAAGTGTGTGTGTGTGTGTGTGTGTGTGTGTGTGTGTGTTTGTGCACCAGCTTTGAGTCTTAAAAACGTCTGAGTGAATCCAGGAAGAGGGAACCGGCAGAGGGGCTGGAAGTGTTTGTTTTTCTGTGTGTGTGTGTGTGCACCAGCTTTGAGTCTTAAAAATGGCTGAGTGAATCCTGGAAGAGGGAAGTGGCAGAGGGGCTGGAAGTGTGTGTGTGTGTGTGTGCACCATCTCTGAGTTGTAAAAACGTCTGAGTGAATCCAGGAAGAGGGAAAAGGCTGAGGGGCTGGAAGTGTATGTGTGTGTGTGTGTGTGTGTGTGTGTGTGTGTGTGCGCGCGCGCACCAGCTGTGAGTTTTAAAAACATCTCAGTGAATCCAAGAAGAGGGAAGAGGCAGAGGGGCTGGAAGTGTGTGCGTGTGCACCAGCTGTGAGTTTTAAAAACATCTGAGTGAATCCAGGAAGAGGGAAGAGGCAGAGGGGCTGGAGGTGTGTGTGTGTGTGTGCGCGCACCAGCTGTGAGTTTTAAAAATATCTGAGGGAATCCAGGAAGAAGGAAGAGGCAGAGGGGCTGGAAGTGTGTGTGTGTGTGTGTGTGTGTGCGCGCGCACCAGCTGTGAGTTTTAAAAACATCTGAGTGAATCCAAGAAGAGGGAAGAGGCAGAGGGGCTGGAACTGTATGCTTGTGCACCAGCTGTGAGTTTTAAAAACATCTGAGTGAATCCAGGAAGAGGGAAGAGGCAGAGGGGCTGGAAGTGTCTGTGTGTCCACCAGCTGTGAGTTTTAAAAACATCTGAGTGAATCCAGGAAGAGGGAACTGGCAGAGGGACTGGAAGTGTTTGTGTTTCTCTGTGTGTGTGTGTGTGCACCAGCTGTGAGTCTTAAAAACGTCTGAGTGAATCCAGGAAGAGGGAAGAGGCAGAGTGGCTGGAAGTGTGTGTCTGTGTGTGTGTGCATCAGCTGTGAGTCTTAAAAACATCTGAGTGAATCCAGGAATAGGGAAGAGGCAGAGGGGCTGGAAGTGTGTGTGTGTGTGTGTGTGCACCAGCTGTGAGTTTTAAAAACATCTGAGTGAATCCAGGAAGAGGGAACTGGCAGAGGGGGTGGAAGTCTTTGTGTTTCTGTGTGTGTGTGTGTGCACCAGCTGTGAGTCTTAAAAACATCTGAGTGAATCCAGGAAGAGGGAACTGGCAGAGGGGTTGGAAGTGTTTGTGTTTGTGTGTGTGTGTGTGTGTGTGCACCAGCTGTGAGTTTTAAAAATATCTGAGTGAATCCAGGAAGAGGGAAGTGGCAGAGGGGCTGGAAGTGTGTGTGTGTGTGTGCGCGCACCAGCTGTGAGTTTTAAAAACATCTGAGTGAATCCAGGAAGAGGGAAGAGGCAGAGGGGCTGGAAGTGTGTGTGTCTGTGTGTGTGTGTGTGCACCAGCTGTGAGTTTTAAAAACATCTGAGTGAATCCAGGAAGACGGAAGTGGCAGAGGGGCTGGAAGTGTGTGTGTGTGTCTGTGTGTGTGTGCACCAGCTGTGAGTCTTAAAAACGTCTGAGTGAATCCAGGAAGAGGGAACTGGCAAAGGGGCTGGAAGTGTTTGTGTTTGTGTGTGTGTGTTTGTGCACCAGCTGTGAGTTTTAAAAATATCTCAGGGAATCCAGGAAGAAGGAAGAGGCAGAGGGGATGGAAGTGTGTGTGTGTTTGTGTGTGTGTTGTGTGCACAGGCTGTGAGTCTTAAAAACATCTGAGTGAATCCAGGAAGAGGGAAGAGGCAGAGCGGCTGGAAGTGTTTGTGTGTTTGTGTGCACCAGCTCTGAGTCTTTAAAACGTCTCAGTGAATCCAGGAAGAGGGAAGAGGCAGAGGGGCTGGAAGTGTGTGTGTGTGTGTGTGTGTGTGTGTGTGTGTTTGTGCACCAGCTTTGAGTCTTAAAAACGTCTGAGTGAATCCAGGAAGAGGGAACCGGCAGAGGGGCTGGAAGTGTTTGTTTTTCTGTGTGTGTGTGTGTGCACCAGCTTTGAGTCTTAAAAATGGCTGAGTGAATCCTGGAAGAGGGAAGTGGCAGAGGGGCTGGAAGTGTGTGTGTGTGTGTGTGCACCATCTCTGAGTTGTAAAAACGTCTGAGTGAATCCAGGAAGAGGGAAAAGGCTGAGGGGCTGGAAGTGTATGTGTGTGTGTGTGTGTGTGTGTGTGTGTGTGCGCGCGCGCACCAGCTGTGAGTTTTAAAAACATCTCAGTGAATCCAAGAAGAGGGAAGAGGCAGAGGGGCTGGAAGTGTGTGCGTGTGCACCAGCTGTGAGTTTTAAAAACATCTGAGTGAATCCAGGAAGAGGGAAGAGGCAGAGGGGCTGGAGGTGTGTGTGTGTGTGTGCGCGCACCAGCTGTGAGTTTTAAAAATATCTGAGGGAATCCAGGAAGAAGGAAGAGGCAGAGGGGCTGGAAGTGTGTGTGTGTGTGTGTGTGTGTGCGCGCGCACCAGCTGTGAGTTTTAAAAACATCTGAGTGAATCCAAGAAGAGGGAAGAGGCAGAGGGGCTGGAACTGTATGCTTGTGCACCAGCTGTGAGTTTTAAAAACATCTGAGTGAATCCAGGAAGAGGGAAGAGGCAGAGGGGCTGGAAGTGTCTGTGTGTCCACCAGCTGTGAGTTTTAAAAACATCTGAGTGAATCCAGGAAGAGGGAACTGGCAGAGGGACTGGAAGTGTTTGTGTTTCTCTGTGTGTGTGTGTGTGCACCAGCTGTGAGTCTTAAAAACGTCTGAGTGAATCCAGGAAGAGGGAAGAGGCAGAGTGGCTGGAAGTGTGTGTCTGTGTGTGTGTGCATCAGCTGTGAGTCTTAAAAACATCTGAGTGA